>NC_143478.1:56933733-57087991 GCF_027475165.1 Benincasa hispida
TGTTAATATATGATATTTACTTCACATCTTGTTTTTTGCTCGGTTATTTGTTTTATTTGCTTTATCACAAACCAATAAACATAAAATCTCTGGTTATCTGCATGTGACTCAAGCATGTATGTGGTGACACACAAGTGGATCATGTCTTGAATGATAACCAAAATGGTCTGTAGTAAATGGATAAAGGAGGGAAACCTTATCCTGGTAACGCTACGAACGCAACCCGCTTTGTGGAATGGTCACAAGTGTTATGACTTGTCACAGATGGTCTGATCCTAATCATTCGTGTTAGGGACATGCGAGTGGGGGCGTCCTATACAAAGAGTTTGTATAAGACCTGACCACGAAGTGTTAATGTCTCGTTATATAACACTGTTCATGACAGAGACTTCACTTCACTAGGATGACCATAGGTAACATGACCTCAATCCTGAGTGAGTTGGGAACTTCTACCATTCAGGGCGGTCCTTTGATTTGTATGGGTGTGAGTGGCGAAGTCACCGATTCAAACCTACCATTTTGGGGATTCATCTGATTTGGGAGCTAGGAACTCAATTACACAAGATGGAATTCACTCCTTCCCCGAGGCAGGGGTAAGTAGATAGATGGCTCCCTTAAGGGCTGATTCCGGGGCTTGAACAATGTGGCGCCACACACCTTCTCTTGGCCCGAGAGGTGTTCACACATAGTTGGACTATGTTGTATTGTTCATAGAGGAATCAATGGTACTTAAGGAGTGAGATGTAACTACAGGGGCAAAATGGTAAATTGGCCCAGCTGTACTTACCAACATCTGTGAAGGGTCATCGTACTCATGATTGGTTATATCCAATGGACACAGAAATATATCTGTGGTAAGAAGAGTTCAGCTATTGGTCTTTAGTGGAATCACTGACAGTTAACGTATGGTGAATCTCGTGGCTAAAGTGTTTAGTCAACTATTCAAGTATCGTTGGAGCTTCGAGCCACAAGTCCATTAGGTCACCTGGGTAGCTTGGATAAAGTCGAGAACCAGTGTTTGGGTTAATTTGAAATGTTCAAATTGACAAGAGGAAGTACAATTATATATGATATAATTGGAATGGTTAATTATATATGATATAATTGGCTAAATGTATGAGATACATTATTTTGGAGGAAATTAGATATAAATATGATTTATATCAAGTAGAGGAAAAATACTATAGTAGATATATGATATCAAACTATAGGATATAAATATAATATGATTATATTTATTAATTAAATTAATTGATTAATTATTTCATAATTAACCAATTAATTCACATTTGAACGTGGGAAGATGGGGCCGCGAAGGTTAAGGTGACCGGCAGGTTAAAGTTTGAAAATTGTTTTCATTTGGAGAAATAATTCAATCGTGCATTTGATCACCCGCACCCTAAAAAGAATCTGTGAAAGAGCGATCGCGAGAGACTATACGATAGAATCTCATTCATCTAAACGATCGACTAGTTCACGCGTTCTCTAAACGATCGTATACCTCTTTCCTAAACGATCATTCTATTTTTCCTAAATGATCGTGTAGTTCTACTATACGAAAAGCGTCTGCGCTATACGATAGCAGAGTTCTTCTCGTGCGCGCTTATCGTCTACACTAAGTCTTCTCCTCCGTCCTCTACCAAACTCACTAGAGCCTACTCTTTGGGTTTTTTACGCTGAGGATACTCGGGTTTCCCTTGTGGTGGTGTTGTCCACGCGACCTTGTTCGTGTACGTTCGATTCGTGCAGTTGTCTACAGACTCTCCGGGTGCTGGTAGATTAGTGGGATGTTTTTCGCTGCTGTAGGTTCACACATACGAAGACCGTCTTCCTTTGGTATGAACCTCTTTTCCCTATGATTTATAATACTATGAGCATGTCGTTGATGAGTTTAATATGCATAACTGTCAGTATGGAATGTATATCGTTTATGTTTCGGTCACTGTGAAATCGGAGCGATCTAAACCCGCTCATGGAACTCTCAGTATGAGATCCTTTAATTGGTATCAGAGCCAGGTTTCTGATACTTCGATTTCATTTGTTGCAATGAAATAATGTTTACATTCATGGTGGGTGCATTTCTACGCTGTTTTAAGTGTCAATACTATTGTGGATGTGCCAGATTAATGGATGTTTTCGGGATGAATTGCTTCGGTTTATTTAAACATCCTTTTACATTTGCAGTTGTATGTAAAGGCCTCTGCGTTTTTGGACATATATAATCGTAATCGAGTCTGTATTCAAAGTGTTTCATGTCTTGAGTAGTTCATTGAAGTTTTGGGCAAAGGTTGTGGCTCTTCGGGGAAAGAGATGATCTAGGGTTGATTGCATCGTGCAGAAAAGGTTCTATGTGATTTCCATCCATCGTATCGTGAAGATGAAGGACTATGCGATCGTGGTTGAACGCATCGGTTGAATGATGGGGTATACGATCAAGAATTGGTCGTATCGGGACGATGATCAGGCACACGATCACTGAATATCGTTTATTGTGCATGCATGCTAGACGATCGTTTAGGTCAACAAGCTTCATCACTTAGTAACTGACAAAATGATCGCTTAGCATCGCAAGGTAAATCGTTTACCAAGTTTCACGCATCAGTTAGACGATCAGACACTCTCGTATCATTTAAAGTGTGCTAGACGATCGTTTAGGTCAGCAAGCTTCATCGCTTAGTAACTGACTAAACGATTGCTTAGTAACTCAAGGTAAATCGTTTACCTATCGTCGCGCTACACGATCGCATGGACCATCAGGCTTTGTAGCCTCGTCGTCGTCTACGCGATCGTTTGCTAATATTCCTATCATCTAGTGTGCGCTGAATGATCGTCTACCTACTAAAGATTGCTACAAAGTGGAGACCTCCTAGCGGTTCAAGATCCGGTTCGCCTGTGAACCGGTTTGCTTGATGAAAAATGTAATAGATAAGGTTTTTTTTCATTCCGGTTCTTTTTGGTTTAAAGGCTCATCTCGGTCCATTATTCTATTTGTTTAATACATGCGATGTATGTTTTATATGTCATATGATATGCACATATAGTAAATCCCACCTTAGGTTATGCATTGATCATGCATCATCTCTTTATTGTAATTGTTATAATTTAGAGAAGCATGATTTTATCATGTAAGAGCATGCTCATGCATCATTAATATAAGAGTTATATTTATGCATGCGTAAAAAGCATTGACATGCATCATCTTTATATTATAATTGTTTTAGTATAAGGGTGAATGACAACATGTTTGCTTGGCTATTACACGTTATATAAAAGTTATATAGTAATGACCGGACATTGCATGAAGCATGACACATAGGTTACTTTATAATTGTTATAAATGCCTCGTTATGCGCAATGTTTTTTTAGTTGTTTCTTTTTATGATTTAAAAAGAAATTAAAACTAAAAGAAATAAGAAAGACATGCATGCTCACTTAGGTTTAATTCATGTTTTAAAATGTTAAAAACTTGTATCACATAGACCTAAGATCACGGTTCTAATATGATTAGCAACCCTAAGGCTTTAATCTTTTAATTAGTTTAATAGGATTAAATTGGCTAAAAATGGTTAAAGTGTAGCAAATCTATCTATAAGGGACCTTTTGTCTAAGGCGGGTTTTGTCTAGGCTGGGGTATTTAAGTTGACGGAAACGTAACACCCCTACCTGGGAACTTACCTGGAAAGGTGAATTAGATAGATTTGATGCATGCATGCAAGTTAAGGACTGTCCATTAAAGTGTTTAAATGTAACTACTTGAACTTGTTTATATTTCATACACAAACGTTGTTTATGAGCAGGCTTTAAAAAGACCACTTAGACTAAAATCAGTAGCCAGATTGTCTAGGTTAATGAATCCCTCGGTAGAACATTCAGTGGGAGGTACTTGGGGCATAAGATGCTTCACTTAAACCTTTCACTTTTCTTCTAAAGTCCACATCGTGAGATCTATCCTCGTCCTTGCGGCACCTTCGGCGTGTCTCCCCAACGGATGGTTTTTGGGTAGGTCAATATCAAGGTGGATGGAGAGAATGTTCATAGTAAGTGGGAGTGGGAAGTGCGACAATATATCCCTCGGTCTCCCTCGTTAGGTTGAATAAAGTTACTGCGCATCGCCTCGAGGCACCCTGGGAGTGTCCCCCCTAAAGGATTGTAGTTTTGCGCATTTCTTTATTTGATCTCTTGTAAGAGGATAAGGTAACTTAGGCTCTTGTCCTAATCTGTCTTTTCCCTATGGTAAGCGCACTAGGGTGGGACTCTGGCACCGAAAACGAGGGGTTACACTTACATGGAATAGTTAAATGTTAACGATTCTGGACCGAAAAATGGTGGCTATTAGGTTCAGTTCCAAGAGTTGGTTCTGCCTAATGGTTGAGAATGTCTCATCCCAGTGAAGGGGCAACTGATCACCCCACCGGTGCCATTTTTCCTGACTCACTTGATGCTTGATTTTATAAAGTGGAAATATGGATGATATGCGTTGATGGAATTGCATTGTGCACTCAATTTTCCCCAGCGGAATTCAAGTGTAAATTCCTCTAAGTTTCCTGGTAAGTCCAGGGTCGAACACAGGGACTTGTGAAAAAAAATTGCATTGGTAAATTTTATGAAGAGCTTTGCGGTAACCAGATAAATAAAAACAGTGTTGGGTTTTTTGTTTGCGTTGATGAAAAAGAAATGAATAAAGGCGGTGGATTTGAGAAAAGAGAGTTGTGTGATAGATGCAATGAGTATGCATGAACGGGTTGAGAAGATCTTTAGCTAGTGTTACTCGAGAATGCGTCAGACTACGCGATCTTGTTACATTCATGCACAACAAGTCATTTTCCAATGTAAATGCGATGCTCCTAAGTCTAGGACTCATGTGTTGAATGCAAAAGTGTTCAAAGAGCTTATCCCTAAGTGTCTACTCTTGTCCTATGTGATGATGCAAAATGCATGAAAGCATGGTGACTGCATACAATCATATCCTATCTCTAGGATGCATGCGATGCATTGATAACAAATAGTGCTCATTCCTAAGCGCCTTCTTTTGTTTATACATTGTAATATGGCTCTTCCGAGTCTAGATTCTAACCTGACCTTCCAAAGTCTAGATCTTGTCCTTAGACTACCTTCTCGAGTACCTCTAATGGACGAATAAAGCATACATAAACAAGATGATCACAAAGAATGAAGATTCCCTAGTTGTGCTAGCTGAATGCTTCTCAACCCATTCAACTGATTTAGCTACTCATGCGTGAATAACAGGGAGTGAACAAGTATAGAGAAGGAAATTCCATTTTTATAAATGAGTTGAGTACAAAATGACAATGGAAGTTAAAGGTAGAGAGCCTGGTAGTAATTCCTTGCTGACCAAGGCTTTTTACACTGAATTCTCTATTCTGTTCTAAAGATGTTATCGCTTCCGTAGGCGTCGACCCTCTCTTTATCCTTGAAGCTTCTGGCGCTCTCCCAATCTTACCGAAACGATCTACTGGTACAACTTCCTCCCTCGCATCCGCCTTAAAATGAAAGAAAATAAGAACAAAGACGTGAGCTGAAGTATGAAATCTCCAACTGCTGAACTCGTGAACCAATCAACCCCTTTTCTGAAGAAGGCCCTTGGTATTTATAGAGCATCCATGATGAAAGGCGACTTCTCTCTCATGGTTGTACAGATGGGACAGCTTTAATTCCTGACTGATGCGCAAAATAATTGTTGCCGATAAAGATGAATGTACTTTGTGACCATTATCGGCTGTCAACTTAATTTGGATTTGACTGTCATCAACTTTCTGTCCCATCGCGCTTAATAGGCCTTTCACCCAGATGTGCCCACCATGTTGCGCTGACCAAGTTACGGCAATCCTTCTTGGGCGAATGTTTGCAAGCATGATCAACGCAAAGCCTTGGGGTGAAGTTGCAATATTAAGAAACTGATGCTTAATAGACGCAAATTATCATATTTCATCAACGCAATCCAACATTGTTTAAGAACTTAGCACTATGATGACGTGCATTTCTACCCGTTATCACTCACTAGGGCTTCATTGCAAAGTAGAAGTCTATAACTTAGGGTACTTGAAACTGTTTTGCAAAACTAATTGGTTTAAAAAGTGGTTTTAGCAAAAAACTAATCAAGATTTGTTCGTATTTTCAGCAACTTTTTTCAAATGGCTACAACCACCTTATCGTTGTTAAGCGCCGAAAAATTAATTGGCGACAATTTTTCAACATGGTAACATATGATCACGACGATCCTAATCATCGAGGATCTCATGTTCGCTCTCACAGAGTCTTGTCCTCCTATTATAGCTCCAAACGCCGCTAGAAATGTTCAGAGGGCATACGAGCGATGAACAAGGGCCAATGAGAAGGCCCGGGCCTATATCTTGACAAATCTTTCAGACGTCTTGGCCAAAAAGCATGAGCCTATGGTCTCAGCTCGTGAGATCATGGAGTCCCTGTGGGGGATGTTTGGACAACCATCTAAACAACTTATGCATGAGGCTCTTAAATACATATTCAACTCCAAAATGCAAGAAGGTGCCTCTGTTTGTGAACATGTGCTAAACATGATGGTCCACTTCAATATGGCGGAGTTGAATGGATCTACCATCGATGAGGGCAGCAAGGTTAGCATAATCCTGCATTCTTTGCCGGAGAGCTTCCTGCACTTTGTTAGTAATGTGATTCTTAACAAAGTGAAATGTAACCTTACAACTCTCCTCAACCAGTTGCAGACATACCAATCTTTATTGAAAAGTAAGGAGAGGTAGAAGGGTGAGACAAATATTGCTTCATCCTCAAGGACGTTCCATAGAGGTTCAACCTCAGGAACAAAGTCTGCACCTTCTACTTTTAACTCTACAAAGAGGAAGAAGAAAAAGGGTGGTAAGGGAAAAGGGAAGTCACCTGCTAAACCATCGTCGCCCCGAGGAGGCGTCCACCAGTTGCTAAGGTAAAGTGTTTCCATTGCAACCAAGATGGACATTGGAAGAGGAAATGTCCTAGGTATCTAAAAGAGAAGAAAGCAGCCAAGGCGGATAAAGGTAAATATGATTTCCTTGTGCTCGAGACTTGTTTAGTGGAGAATGATGATTTTGCCTGGATAATTGATTCAGGTGCCACTAACCATGTTTGTTCTTCTTTTCAGGGGATTAGATCTTGGCGACAGTTGGAGGCTGGTGAGATGACGATGCGAGTAGGCACTGGGCACTTCGTCTCAGCTGTGGTAGTGGGAGGGCTCTAGTTGACTTTCCAGAATAGGTTTCTAAATTTAAATGATGTATATATTGTTCTTGAACTTAAAAGGAAGCTTATTTCTGTAAAGTGCTTATTGCAATGTAAATACACTGTTTCTTTCAATTTGATTAAAGCGTTTATTCATAAAGATGGTATTTTTATTTGCACAACAAATATGGAATCGAATTTATATGTGCTAAGGCTGTTAGCCATTAATTCCCTTCATAATACTGAAGTGTTCAAAACTGTCGTAACTCAATCAAAACGTCAACAAATTTCTCCAAAAGAAAATGCCCAAATTTGGCTTTTACATTTAGGGCACATCAATCTTAATAGGATTGAGAGATTTGGGAAGAATGAACTTTAAGTGAGTTAGAATAAAATTCTTTACCTGTGTGCTGTAAGGGAGGACATAAGTTATAGATTGATGCAATGCAAGAATAGAAGTCCAAACCTATGTCCTACAACGCGTGGATGGATGATGATTTATGTGATACTACTTCTAGATATGTGTTATTAATGGATGTTCTTGTAGTATGTTGTGCGTTGTCACAAGTTTCTTTGCATTGAAACCAAGTATAATTCCACCGCAAGTTTCTTGGTGTGATCCGAGGTCGAACACAGGGACTGTTTAAGGTTATTGCGTTACATTTGTGATACATGCGACCAGAGTGTTTTCAATTTATAAAGGAGTTTTGTATACAAATTAAACATGTGATAAAGTAAAGGAAAGCTATAAAATGCGATAATAAAATGAATTGCATAAAGTAAACCTAAACTAAGATGATACAAGATACAGGTTTCATGATACAAGATACCGAGGTCAAGACTGGCTGTGAAGATTATACAAAGATCGTGTAATGTGGTGGCAAGTCTTATGTACGAAGCAAAAAGAGAAAAGATAACTAATATAAACATCACAAGTTTTTAATTGCGTTAAAGCTATAAGTACGGTTCCGTTCTTCCCTTAGCGTACACCTCTCGGTGATCGGCCGCGTTCTCACATGTCTGTGGTGAAACAGGGACAAATGTAATGAACGCAAGGTTGCTTCCATCTCTGGAAGTACTACTCGCTTTAGTTAATGCATTCTTCTAACCTTCTCTCGATAGATCAGAATGGCATCTTCACTTTTCCTCTCACAGGTGAAGATATCGTCTAGCATGCCTTAGCTAAATGCATTTATCTCTTCACAGATTAAGTTACTCGTTTAATCCATATTAACTACCAGGGGATTAAGAAGACTTCATGAAGAAAATGATTAATGGTAGAACAAAAATAGACAGAGAAGTGAAAATGGAAATGATCGAACATTCAATAAATCTATTTAGCATCTGATACATGATTCGTGAGTGAAGAGATTAAAAAGATGAAATACAGTGATGAATAGAGTTAGAAAAAAATACAAATAAGTGCCAACATCTTGGCGTCGATCTGGATGGAGATTTGTTTGTCTGTGTGGATGGATCGTGCGGAAGGATGAGCTTCCCTCTCAGGCTTGCTCAACCGGTAGCAGGGATCTGAGCACAGAGCTCCACGGCGAGGATTTGGCAGAATTGTGCTGAGACTCACCTCTCGGCCTTGTCTCTTCTCTTCCTAGATTTCTTCAGATCAGCACTCAGCTCAGCCTCTCGCTCAATAATCTAGCATCAATTAGCCCTCATATCAAGTATATCTTCTCTGAATTCGATGGGGGTATTTATAGGTGAAGATCTTTGACTCTTGCCTTGTGGACCCCACTTCTTGTTATGGAAATTCCGAAGATGGAGGAATAAATATTCCTTCTGTTATGAAATTAGACCGTCAAATATGCACAACGGTTAGTTGTACACGTGTCACAATCCTCCGCGTTTGCATTGCTCAACTGCATCTTTTTATCGGGTGCTCGCATGCGGTGTTTTTTTTTTATTATTGCATGCAGTTGAAATACAGCTCTAGATCAACTGTCGCATTGCACTGTCATCGCGTTAATCGACTCTTCATTGTTGAATGACGGGCAATGTGATGGAGATGCATTGTTCAATTTCTCGTTGAGCCTTGATCGCAAGTGGTGACTTGGTTTCCTCTTCTACCATCTTGATGATTTTAGTGGGTGTAATTGTGATAATTTATAATTATTGTATTTCTAAGCTAATTTTCATACAATCAACGAATATTTACTCTCTTTTGGCTGCAATATCTAGATAAGGCAGCATAAATAACTTGTATTTCTATAAGTTATCACACCCCCCAAATTTAGATATATACTTGTCCTCAAGCATATCTTCTACTAAGATAATACTGCTCAATTCCTATCCTATATCTTTGCGACGATTGGTTGCTCCAAATGTTACACTTAGGCACATTTTTTGAAATAGCATGTTCCTTCTATCCTTGCTAATTCTTAACAAGCCCTACTTTATTCTTCTATATAACAAAATTCTTCTCAAAGATGCTTTTCTAGTTTTAAAATAGAATGTTTATCTCTTCTTTATCAAAACAACTTGATGCGTCTATATGCGGTGGTCAAAACTTTGCGTCATTTATTAGAGACTGTTGGTCATGGTTACACTCTTCGTTTTGGCTTGTTCCCACGGGTGTCATGTGAACATCCAACTACGGTTGTGTGCCAATTTCAACTTTAACTCATGATATTAAGAGGAGTTGTCTCTTGCATTCTTTTATTTTGTTTTTGTTTCTTTTCTTTTCATACTGCGTTGTTCTTGGAAACCCACCTTCGTTTTGGCTTGGTCCTACGGGTGTCATACGAACATCCAACTACGAGCAGACTCATTTCACAACTAAACTCTTATCAGGTTGGGAACATTTTGATGTTTTCCCTTGCGCTGACATTGGAGTTTTGCATTTTTTTTTTATAGAAAATGAACGCATTTTCTTAATGACTACTTCTTGATCTCATCTGCTCAAACCTTCCTCACCCCCAAATTTAAAGATGAGCAAGGTCCATCTAAAGTATGGGAAATGTTTCTAAGTATAAACATAGAATACATCATGGCAGCGCAATGAAGATCACAAAAATAAAAGATTAAGAACATCGCAAATAATTGACAAAGGATGATAAAGAAAAAGGCACAGGTAAAAAGGAGTGAATATGTACTCAGTTATATTGAATATTAACAAAGTATACAAATAAGTATAAATAAACCCAATACAAAAATTATTGCCTGTACAAGAGTCAAAGAAATTGATTAACTTATAAAAATAATGAATTGAATACATAATATAAAATGGTCGCATAAAAAAAAATGTAAAGATCAATGTTGAGGGACAAAAGGATCTGGAGGAGGGTTTTGAGGTGGTGCAAAAAGAGCTTCTTAAGAAATGAAGTGCTGCCTAAGAAGCAGAGGCACCATCGAACCGTGAAGATATGCGGTGAAAAAATTAAAGTACTCTTTGTTGTGCTCCACAATCTGTCTCTAGTGTAGATGGTTTTTATAAATATTGCGTTGCATGTTGATCAGCGCCTCCTGGGATGTGGCAGCACCGCACTGAATATCATCAATGCACTCCATTACCACTTCAAATCTCTGGTTGAAGAAGGTTTGTTGTTGAGCAAGAAGTTGTTGTTACTGAGAGAAGACGGATCGCATTTATGCTAATTCAGCAGCTAGGGAGGGGATGAAGGGTTTTGTCTACGATGTCTCGCCAGCATCGTTTTAGGGTTGGGAAGAGGTGCCTTCGCCCAAATCGTGTGGGTCATCAACTTGCGGCGGTGGGATAGAAGGTTGTGGTGATGATGCTGAAGGTGAAGTTAAGGCTGTCGGGTAAACAGTTGGAGAATTGAGAACGAGGAGAAAATTGGTAAAGTGTTCATGGAATGGAGAAGAAGGTTGCGCGAGTGGGCTAGGAGGGCTTGGAGGGTGAATTACTAAGGGAAGAGGGTCCACAGGTTCTGGATCTTGCATTGGTGACTCTTGGACCTTTTCTTTTCCCTTGTCTTCCTTGCGTTGTGTCTTGGGCCTGGGTTCTTGTGGCGCATCCTCAATGAAGAGTGGGGAGTCCTTGAGGAGCATCCTCAAGATCTTGATGCGGGCCTCTTTGCATTCAAGTCGATTACGGGCCTCTTTGTAGGTAGCTCGAGGCAGTGTGAGGAGTCCTTGAGGAGCATCCTCAAGATCTTGATGTTGATGAGGTCGTGGACTTCAGGCATGGGCTCCTCATCAATGCCTACACCCATTGGTAGGCACAAACTTGAAACGATACATGGAAAGAAGTATTTCCCTCGGATGTGCCCCACCAGTGCTCGAAGCTGTCTTGCGATCAGTCGCCCTACGTCAATCGGAATGCCGTGCGCGATGCAGTATGCGGCCATTACTCGATCCGTTGATACAGTCTTATCATGTATTGTAGGGATCAACCGCTTCTTTACCAAGTAGACCCAAAGCCTTCCCTCCGAAAGCAAAGACTTGGATGCCAGGGTGCGGATGCCTTTGAGTGAAACCGACCACTTCGTGCCTGGTTGCGTTAATTCTCGCAATGCATCCTCCATCTGCTGCTCCGTGGGGTCATTAATATTTTTTTTCCTTGATGCATTAGGGTTATCCTTTATTTGATATATCTCATTGATGTCCCTTGCGCTGAAGGACACCATTTCTCCTTCGAAGGTCACCGCATCCCTGGTCCCATGTAGACACCCTCTGTAAAAGTCTCTCACTACCTGTGGCACAATAATGGCTGGGCACTGGCAAAAAGAGTCCCAACCATGTTCCACAATCACACTTGTGATGAGGTTCGGTAGTGGTGTCGAGGCAGGATAGAAGCCCATCTCTATCAGCATATCATCATTCTCTTTTCTCTTTGATGGATGCTTCCTTGTCGACACAGGCTCACTACTTTTTGTGATTGCCTTGCCCTTTTCTTTGTCCAACGCAAGGCGAGCTGCTTGCCTTTGTTTTTTCTCCCGCTCTTTGCGCTGTTCCTCCTTCTCACGCTCTGCAAGTTCTTTGCCCTTCTTCTCTTGTAAGTGTGCCTATTAGCTTTGCACTTCTTCTCTTTCTCTTCCAGCAATCTCATCTCCTCTTCTTCCTTCTTCCTCCTCTCTTCATCTTCCTTTTCTCTTTCTTCTCTCTCGAACTCTTCTACAAACTGCTCGGAGGCCAATAACAGGCGTTGTTTCTTCTTGCTTCTCATTTCTTCTTCAATCCTTGTGAGCTAATTATTACTGCGCATTTCTTCATCTTGCAGTCTTCTTCTTCTATTCCCTTATGCGATAATGAGTCTCGCCCTCTCCATTTTCTCCTATTTTTCCTCCTCTTCTTTTCTTCTTCTTTCTTTTTCTTCTAGTGCAATGATTAAAAGTAAAGGGTCAATGGTAGACCCTTGCGGTGCATTTTCGCTGCGACGCCGCATCAAGGGGGTTCCTTCCCCTTCTTCGCCTTCCTCTGTCACAACCATTTGCGTTGTTTCCAGTTGCATCAGCTCCACTAATTGCGCTATTTCCCCCTATCCTCCCTCATGGAGGTTGGTTCTCCATTCTTTTCCAGGCTCGCAACCTTCTGCTTCTTTTCTTCTTCTTTTTTTAGGTGTCTTTCTTTACGCTGGCGCATTCTTCTTTCTTCCTTCTCTTTCTTCTTCCTTTCCTTCTTAGCCTTCTCATCTTCGTCATCATCCTTCTTTTCTTTGTTCTTTTTCTCCTTGCGATGATGAGAAGATTCAGCCTCTCCAGCCTTTCTCCTTTTTCTTTTCTTCTTCTTCTTTTTCTCTTCAGCTACTTCTTGTTGCGTCTCTACCGCAACCTCAGCCACCGCAACTTCAGCCACCGCAATTTCCTCCACCGCAACTCTGGAGGTTCCATCATAGGTTTCTGCGTTGGCAGCCACCTCAGGAGTCTCTAAGGCCAGAGTGCCTCTGCCTTCCTCCTCTTCCACCACTTCTTCAAGCCTCACCATCATCACCTTCTCTGCAGACAGTAGTTGGTTTACAACCCCTGCATTAGGTAATAATCCTCCTAGCTCCAGATTGCTCAGGATGTTTCCAAACACCTCCGTGTCATCGTGTCTCTTCTTCTCACTCTCATTTGAGACGGCAGGAGTTGGAACTAGTGTGCTCTCAATGCTCTGCCCCCTCTTAAACATAGGAGGTCTGACGGCCAAGGGGTTTCTCCAGGTTCTCCCGGTGATTCTGGGAATGGTGGTAAGCCTACAACTGGTAGCGAGGAATGTTGCCTTTCGCATGGCGATTTGGTCAGAGGCAGGGGTTGAGGGTGAAGCAGAGTTTTGGGAAGCTTGGTCGGCCATGGGTGATAAGGTTGAGAGAACTGGAAAAATCGTTGGGTTTCTGGGGAAGAAGAAAGGTCTGTATGCTGGTGCTAGGGTTTATAGTTTGCAAAATGAGGTAAAGAGTTTACAACGAGGGGAAGGTTCCTATTTATAGGTTGGGTTATACTGGGCCCAACGCGGTATTTGCAGTGACAGGTCTTGAGAACTTAAAAGGCCCGTCATTAGAACTTCCCGCATTTATGAGATTTCAGAAAAACATCCTTTCGTCTGCAGAATCATCATTGCTTTGGAATATAAAACGATTAGACTTCTCACATTGCAAAAAGAATTTTTCTTTAATGTTTTATTCGAATGAACGCAAGGTATAGATTAAGGCAATGTGCTCACCAACGCAACTGTATCTTCGCAGAGGACGAGCAACAACGCATGCATCCCTGCAACACACCCCTTAACTAAACACATTTCTGGAGGATCGGACGCACAACATTTCTACCAGCACAACACTACCTCAACATAGTGTATTTAGCTAAGGACGGGCAAAGGATACACACACGCGCAACACACCCCTCAGCTCAACACATTTGAGTTGGGTGAACGCAAAGTGTATCTCATTTGGTTCAAGATGCGTCCATTATCGCCTTGCATACTGGTTGTTGATTATTTTATTTTTATTTTTTTTTCATCAAGTTGCTATGACTTGCGGTAATAAGTTTCTCTTTATATTTCATTCATTCACCAATTAAGGACTAATGGATTAATTACAGAAAAGTCAAAAGAATTAAAGACGGTATAGAAATAAATGCAAAGAAAATAAATGAATAATCAAATTCATAAAGTCAAGAAACGAATTAAATGAAGTAAAGACAAAATTCGGGAATTCAATAAGACAGAATTTAAAGAAAGCATTTAAATATAGTTGTGAGATATGGACCGAAAGATGCGTTTCTTTAAACGAGCGCAATCCACATCTTTGCAGGCAGTCTTACTTGCCTGCTCAATGTCCTAGGGACATTGCTCCTTTCCATTAGATCCTGGGGCTTCTGAGTTGCTGGGCAACGTTCATGGTGCTCTATTTCTTAGCTCGGAAGCCAGCTGGCACACTTGGATCTCCAAGTTTCTAATTGAAGACGTTTGCACCTGCATTACTTGTATCGTTTTTATCCATGTATTATTTAAGCAGGGCCTCCAATGAGCTTCTAGAGGTGTTAGAAGATGAGGGTTGTTGGTTGTGCGATTGCCTTGGTTGCCTTTGGTTATGTTGAAAAGGAGGATTCCCTCGACTACCACTTTGATGGTTGATTGGCCCCCCTTGGTTAGGATTACCTCCCCAACCAAGGTTAGGATGGCTCCTCAAGCCAGGATTGTAGGTGTTGCTGAAGGGGTTGTTTTGGATGGCGCATACTTGCTGAAGATTCGATGGGCACATTTCTGCGACATGAGCCCCTCCACAATTAACGCAACTTATTGCGGCCACTTGAGCTAGCACAGCAAGTTGCACTGATTGTTGAGAGATGGCTCCTTGAATGATTTCCATTGATTGAAGGATGGAGGTCACCGCGGCCATCTGAGCGGCCAATGTGGTCATTGTCTCCGTAGGAAAAATGGCAGCTTCGTTCTTTCTTCGTTCGGTGCCTCGGCCTCTATAGTCATCATCAATCCAATCATCCATGTTCTGCAATATTCAGTCAAGGATGACCTTGGGCTCTGTATACATTTTATCCATAAAACCTCCTGTCGTGGAGGTGTCAGCAACAACCTACGTCGATCTTTTTAGGCCGTTATAAAAGGTCTCCATCAAAACGCAATCGAGGATCCCGATATGCGGGCAGTTTTTCACCAATCTTCTAAATCGCACCCAAGCGGTGCTCAGGGTCTCATTCTCCATTTTCTTGAAGTTCAGCACATCCTTTCATCACCTTGCATTGACGGTTGGTGGGAAGAACTTCTTCATGAATCGGTCCACCAGTTGGTCCCATGATGTAATCTTGTTTGGCTCTAGTGAGTGAGCCCACCTCTTGGCTTCGTCCCTCGAGGTGTAAGGGAACAAATACAGTCTAATGCTTTACGGGGTTACACCAGGTAGCGAGAAGTTGCCGCACATTTCGACAAAGCTGGTCAGGTGGGCATGCGGGTCTTCATCTTGCAGACCCCCAAATTTCCCTGCATTTTGGATCATTTGTAGCATGACCGGCTTTATTTCGAACCTTGCGTTCTCCTTAAAAGTAGGCCTCGAAATCCCAAGCAAAAAGTCGTACAGGTTGGGTGCTGCATAATTCCTCATGGGAATGTTGCGATCAACAGCCAAGAAAACAGGATCCTGCGCTGGTCGAACACCCCCTTGATTTACTACGGGTACCGCATTGTCGTTATTATCCACCATGCTTGCAGCTTTCTTTCGCCTTATCCGATTCTGACGTGCCCGTGCACGAAAGGTACGCTCGATCTCAGGGTCAGCTTCGAATTCTGGTTCAGCACCAGTACTCATAAACCATCAAGCTACTCTTCAAATTGAACAGCCAATACAACGAGATCTCTCCTGCAAAATACCACAAACATACTCAAACAATAAACCGTTAACCAGTCCCCGGCAACGACACCATAAACTTATAAGGGAGGACACAAGCTATAGATTGATGTAATGCAAGAATAGAAGTCCAAGCCTATGTCTTACAACGTGTGGATGGATGATGATTTATGCGATACTACTTCTAGATATGCATTATTAATGGATGGTCTTGTAGTATGTTGTGCGTTGTCACAAGATTCCTTACATTGGAATCAAGTATAATTCCACCGCAAGTTTCTTGGTGTGATCCGAGGTCGAACACAAGGACTGTTTGAGTTTATTGTGTTACATTTGTGATACATGCGACCAGAGGTTTTTCAATTTATAAAAGAGTTTTATATACAAGTAATTAAACATGTGATAAAGTAAAGGAAAGCTATAAAATGCGATAATAAAATGTATTGCATAAAGTAAACCTAAGCTAAGATGATACAAGATACAGGTTTCATGATACAAGATACCGAGGTCAAGGCTGGCTGTGAAGATTATACAAAGATCGTGTAATTTGGTGGCAAGTCTTTTGTACGAAGCAGAAAGAGAAAAGATAACTAATATAAACATCGCAAGTTCTTAATTGCGTTAAAGTTATAAGTATGGTTCCGTTCGTCCCTTAGCGTACACCTCTCGGTGATCGGCCGCGTTTCCACATGTCTGTGGTGAAACAGGGACGAACGTAATGAATGCAAGGTTGCTTCCATCTCTAGAAGTACTACTCGCTTTAGTTAACGCAGTCTTCTAACCTTTTCTCGATAGATCAGAATGGCATCTTCACTTATTCTCTCACAAGTGAAGATGCTATCTAGCATACCTTAGCTAAACGCATTTATCTCTTTAGCACAAATTAAGTTACTCGTTTAATCCATATTAACTACATGGGATTGAGAAGACTTCATGAAGAAAACGATTAAAGGTAGAACGAAAATAGACAGAGAAGTGAAAATGGAAATGATCGAGACATTCAAAAAATCTATTTAGCGTCTGATACATGATTCGTGAATGAAGAGAATTAGAAGATAAAATACGGTGATGAATAAAGTTAGAAACAAATACAAATAAGCGCCAATGTCTTGGCGCCGATCTGGATGGATATTTGTTTGTCGGTGTGGATGGATCGTGCGAAAGGATGAGTTTCCCTCTCAGGCTTACTCAATCGGTAGCAGGGATGAGCATAGAGCTTCATGGCGGGGATTTGGCAGCATTGTGCTAAGACTCACATCTCGACCTTGTCTCTTCTCTTCCCGGATTTCTTCAAATCAGCACTCAGCCCTGCCTCTCGCTATATAATCTAGCATCAATTAGCCCTTGTATCAAGTATATCTTCTCTAAATTCAATGGGGGTATTTATAGGTGAAGATCTTTGACTCTTGCCTTGTGGACCCCACTTCTTGTTATGGAAATTCTGAAGATGGAGGAATAAATATTCCTTATGTTATGCAATCAGACCGTCAAATATGCATAACGGTTAGTTGTACACGTGTCACAATCATCCGCGTTTGCGTTGCTCAGCTGCATCTTTCGATCGGGTGCTCGCATACGGTGTTGTTTTTATTATCGCATGCGGTTGAAATACAGCTCTGGATCGACTGTCGCATTGCGCTGTCATCGCGTTGATCGACTCTTCATTGTTGATTGACGAGCGCAATGTGATGGAGATGCATTGTTCAATTTCTTGTTGAGCCTTGATCGCAAGCGGTGACTTGGTTTCCTGCAAAACAGAGTAGAAATATCCTCTTCTACCATCTTGATGATGTTAGTGGGTGTAATTGTGATAATTTATAATTATTGTATTTTTTAGCTAATTTTCATACAATCGACGCATATTTACTCTCTTTTGGCTGCAATATCTAGATAAGGCAGCATAAATAACTTGTATTTCTACAAGTTATCATGTGCGAATCTTGCCTTGAGGGTAAGATGACTAAACGACCTTTTACTGGAAAAGGTTTTAGAGCCAAAGAGTCTCTTGAGTTAGTACATTCTAACCTTTGTGGTCCTATGAATGTGCGAGCTCGAGGTGGCTGTGAGTATTATATCAGTTTTACTAATGATTACTCCAGGTACGGGTATGTTTACTTTTTGCAACGGAAGTCTGAATCCTTTGAAAAGTTCAAAGAGTTTAAGGCCGAAGTTGAAAACGCATTGGATAGATAGATTAAAACACTTCGATCAGATCGAGGTGGACAGTTTTTGGGCTCCGAATTCCAAGACTATTTGATAGAACATGGAATCGTTTTCCAACTCTCAGCACCGGGTACACCTCAGCAGAATGGTGTAGCGAAGAGGAGAAATAGGACCTTGTTAGACATGGTTCGTTCGATGATGAGTTACGCTTTCTTACCGGACTCGTTTTTGGGTTTCGCAATGGAGACTACGGTGTACATACTCAACTGTGTTCCCTCTAAGAGTGTTGTAAAAATACCACTGGAGTTCTGGAATGAGCGTAAAGCTAGTTTACGTCATTTTCGCATTTGGGGTTGCCCTGCACATGTGCTTTAAGCTAATCACAAGAAGTTGGAACCATGGTCGAGGTTGTGCCTCTTTATAGACTACCCCAAAGGTACACGAGGGGGTTATTTTTATGATCCGACGAAAAATAGTTTGTTTCAACAAACGCTACGTTCCTGGAGGAGGATCATATAAGAGAGCACAGTCCACGAAGCAAAGTTGTGCTATGTGAGCCTTCCAATGAAACTACTGAAACTTTAACAAGAGTTGTTGAAGAGCCTGCTACATCAATAAGAGTTGTTGATGGGAGTTCATCTGGGTAGGTCGGTTCTACCTCAAGAGTTGTGAACCCACCCATTCGCTCTCTGGGTTTCACGGATATCCTTGCTATGGTAGCAGATGGTGACATTGAGGATCCGTTGTCTTATAAGAAGGCAATGGAGGATGTTGACCGGGATGAATGGGTCAAGGCCATGGATCTCGAGATGGAGTCGATGTACTTCAACTCAGTATGAGATCTTATAGATCAGCCTGATGGGGTTTGCCTTATAGGTTGTAAATGGATCTACAAGTGCAAACGGGGTGCTGATGGGAAGGTACAAACCTTCAAGACTCGACTTGTGGCAAAGGGTTATACTTAGGTAGAGGGAGTCGACTATGAGGAGACTTTCTCGCCTGTTGCCATATTAAAGTCGATCCGCATCCTTCTGTCCATTGCAGCTTATTATAATTATGAGATCTAGCAAATGGACGTCAAGACGGCCTTCTAAATGGCAATCTTGAGGAGACCATTTATATGGTGCAGACCGAGGGATTCATAGCCCAAGGTCAAGAGAAAAAGGTTTGCAAACTAAATCGGTCCATTTATGGACTGAAACAGGCGTCTTGATCTTGGAACATATGATTTGATGCTGCGATCAAGTTATATGGCTTTGACCAAAACGTTACCTTGTGTCTACAAGAAGATCATCAATGCTTCAGTAGTCTTTTTAGTGTTGTATGTAGACGATATCCTACTCATTGGGAATGATGTAGGTCTACTGACTGCAGTTAAGAACTGACTAGCGACCCATTTCCAAATGAAGGATTTGGGAGACGCTCAGTTTATTCTAAGGATCCTTATTTTTCGGGATTGTAAGAAAAAAATGCTAGCACTGTCTCAAGCATCGTACATTGACAAAATGTTTCTCAAATACTCAATGTAGGACTCCAAGAGGGGCCTACTATCGTTCAGGTATGGAGTCACTTTTTCTAAGGAAATGTGTCCTAAGATGCCTCAAGAGGTTGAGGAAATGAGACGGGTCTCATATGCGTCTGCCATTGGCAGTTTGATGTTCGTGATGCTGTGTACTCATCCAGACATCTGCTACACTGTAGGCATAGTCAGTAGGTATCAGTCTAACCCAGGCCAAGGTCACTGGACCGTAGTGAAGAACATCCTCAAGTATCTTCGGAAAACGAGGGACTACATGCTCGTCTATGGTTCGAGGGATTTGATCTTTATAGGATACATGGATTTTGACTTTAAGACTGATAAGGACTCTCACAAGTCCACATCGGGGTCAGTCTTCACTCATAATGGAGGAGCTGTAGTATGGCGAAGCACTAAGCAGGTGTGCATCGCCGACTCCACTATGGAGGTAGAGTACCTAGCGGCTTGCAAAGCTGCTAAGGAGGATGTCTGGCTCAGAAAGTTCTTGACAGACCTAGTGTTGGATCGATATGGCAACCCTAGAGGAGGGTGAATAGAGTTTAATTAAAAAATTTTCTAAATTAACCCAATTAAACTAATTAATACACTTTTTATAAATAATAAGAAAAATTCAATTTATGCAACAAATAAGATGACAAAAAGTGTGATAATTTACTTCTATCAAAATTTGGCAAATAAATAAGAACAAACTAAAACATACAATAAATTGCTTAAATTAATTGCAAAAATAAAAAGGAGAGAGTTAGAGAAGAAGACACTATAATTTTTATAGTGGTTCGGTCAAACTCGACCTACTCCACTTCCCAAGCGCCTCTTGGAAAATTGAATAAAATCTTTTCGACTCTTTCCACAGATTAGAGCCCAACCGTTACACCACCACTCATTTTATGGGTTCAAGAGAAAACCCGATCCTTTCCACGGTTTAGGATCAAACCGTTAAAAATGTTGAAATTTTTGAAGAACACAAAACAACTCTCACTAGAGTGGATTTACAAGTCTAAGCACTCAAAAAATTTATCCTCACAATACAATAACACTCTCTCAAGAATAAGATGAAAAGAAAGAAAAAAATTGGGAGCTTAGTGTCACACCCCGCTCCAGATTACCCTCTTAACCTAGATGGAATGGTGACTGCAGCAGTTACCAACCCTTTTGCTGGCACTTACTGCCTATCTAACCTGTTAAATTTTGCCCAAACCCTGAATACATACATATCATCAATATACTAACATATTAACTCAGAACTTAACACATTTACATTATGGGGTTTCACAGCATTGTTCATACATGAATATTACAACTTAGTGAGCCTCATCTAGAATACTAGTCACTAGACAGACACATGTGTACTAACTAATATAGGTCTTCAATTATGCTTCATTCAACCTGTTTCTTTGAGTGGCAGACAGCAGCAGAAAAGACTTTTGGGAACTGACCACTACCTGAAAGGAAAACATTTGAAAACATGAGCTAGAAGCCCAGTGAGTGACTTAATAAAAACATAAATCTCATGCTTAAACTGAAAGCTCGAAAACATAATATGGAACTAAATATACCAAGCAAACGTGTACATAAAAACCCTTAAAACCATTGTATCTGAAACCTGAATCTTAATTGAGAATGAATATTCATCACTCTAATTCCCAACGCCAAGCCATGGCCAGATGAGACCCCTACTCCAATCTCTTTAAAAATACCGATGGGCATCTCAAGCAACTTCCTTTAAACATTAGCATTGATAACTACTCTTAAACACCATTAAACATCATTATTCCTTAGCTGAGAACGAGCATACCTCGCTCTAGCTCCCAATGTCTGTTATTAGCCATGAGATCCATGCTTCGGCCTCTTTTTGCTAGTTTATGGCCTAGGAGACCCATACTTCGGCCTCTCCTTCAAAACTACCCACGTGTATGTGGTGGTTTCTATGTACCGTCAACACCTTAGGTACATTTATTCAGATACCTTTCTTACCTTCAGTACTCCTCTTCATTGTGTTTAGGAATATCAACGCATGTACTTTAGCAACCTTAGGTATATAAACATAGCACATCAAGCTTCACTCAACCTTGGTTTTAACCCTAACGCATGCTTCATACTTTATAAAATAAGTTGGCTTAAACCGTGTTGAACTAGCTTGTAAAAATTATTAGCATGCCTTAGATATGGAAAACATACTTGGAAAACTCATATATTAGTAACATCATGCGTTGATAAACATTCATAAGCATTAGCAATTCCAAACTATCATTCTACCCTAGGAGAAGATATGACTGCCTTTATCCTTAGTTGAGAGTGAACTACAAGATCTAACCCTCAACGTCAACCTTAGTCAGGAAGAACCCTTTTGCTCAATCCCTCGAAGTCGTATTACCTACGTGCACGTGGTTATAACTGAGTACCGTCATACCTTAGGTACTTCTACTCAAATACCTTCTCAAATGTCCTTCAGTATCGAGCTGCTAAGATACCTTCTCAAATGTCCTTCGGTATCAAGTTGGTTCAGTACCCTCTCAAATGTCCTTCGGTACCAAGCTAGTCAGATACTGTCCATCGGTATCTGGTTGGGCAGATACCTTCCCAAATGTCCTTCGGTATCGCGTTTTAAGTAAAACTAGTCATAGATACTTAGTTGAACACTAAGGCTTAGTGCCCAAATCATCATACGAGTTCATCCATCATATTAGTTCATCATAAAAATGGAGTTACTTAAAACATGCTGAAAGTATTTGGACAAGATAACATATTTAAATCATGTCAATTTCCATAGAAAACATGCTTTACTTAGTATGAGAAACAGTTTCACATATATGTTGCTTGGCAATTCATTTAAACATTTAGCATGAGAAATATCTTTAAGAAATCATAGTTTCTAAATCATTAAAACAGTAAGTCATCACATAGTCACTCACAGGTCCTTCAAGTTTGCTTCCTTAAGGCTTGATAGGCTTTTCCATGGGAGTTGAACCTACACATATAAGCATACTACTTAGTGTTTACATTAGCCAATTTGAGGGTCGGACATCTAGCTAATTTGGAGGGATTGGGTGCCAATAGAATGCACCTTTTGATCACCCATACTCCCCACACTTAACCATCAAGCTGCAGATTCAATTTCAACAATTCATAACTAAATTTCTAGAACTCATCTCAAGGAAATTCCTTCTACAAACTTTCTTAGAATCAAGTTAGCAACATTACCTTAAAATTTCAGCTCAAAATTCTCTTTCGTTTGATCTGGAGATTCAAACATTCATCATTGGCCCCAATTCAAGCAGTTGTCTGCTTGTTCAACAATTTCCAGTTCAAAATTCAAAAATATATAACTCGACTTCCAGGCCTCATATTAAAAAGTTTCATTCTACAAAGTTGTTTATAACTGAGTTAACAATATTACCTCAATTTTTTAGCTCAAAACGCTTCATATTCATCCTAGAGCTTCAATTTTTCACTGATGGCCTAGATTCACCCAAGAAACGAACCCTTCGTTTTTATTTTGCCCCTCCGACCTTATTCCGGTGAGTTTCTCTCCAGAAGCATAGCCAAAGAAAATAGACACACAGAGCTTTTGAATGCCACTAAAATTACACAAATAGCTAAGTAGTTTGTCCAAACCAACCCAATAAATTTGACCTTCTTGCTTATATCACCGCCCAAAATCCTGCATGAACCCTCCTTGTGCCACCTTGCCCACTATTGGTGATGAAGGGCTGGGATTTAGCAAATTTTCTTTTGCTAACTACACTCACAATATTACTTTAGCACTACACCTCATTAGATGGCATGGTCTCATCCATATGCTTACTATGCATTCCATCATCAAGCATGACCTTACTTAGCCTAGCCGAGTTTTGTCCTACTTTTACACTTAGCTACCCAAGAGCTTATTTCTTCTTGCTTCCATCTTCTATCCTTCCTAAACCATGGCTTCATTTAGCTCATTAGAATACATCACATTACTTACTCTTACTTAAAGTAATTAGGGTTCGGGTTTTACACTTAGAAGAGTAACAATGGAAACTTTTGAGTTTTGGAGGATTATGAAATGTAAAATTTTTCAGTACAAAATTTGGAGAGGAAGATGGTTTATATAGAGATGGAAATTTTTTTTAGAAACCACAATTAATTTGGACCATTGGATTTTGGAAAAGAAAAATCAATGGTGGAGATTTTAAACTAAACTAGTTGTTAGATACAAACAAAATATAATATTAAATTCATTTTCTTTTGAAATTCATTTTCTTTTTAAAATTAATCCAAAAAAAAAACATATCGTGTGTCAAAAACTAGCCGTTAGACACAAATATAAAATAATATTAAATTCATTCTCCTTTTAATTCATTTTCTTTTTAAATTCATTCTTTTTAAAGTCAATCCAAAAATTAAAAAAAAAAACATATCATGTGTAAAAAACTAGTCGTTAGACACAAACATAAAATAATATTAAATTTATTTTCCTTTTAAATTTCTTTTAAATTTCATTATTTTAAATCAATAAAAAAATCAAAAGTCCATTATATGTTAATCTCTTAATGATCCACCATTCAACCAATATGCTGCCACATGTCTACATGCAAATGGTCTGGTTATGCTACGTCATCCACCACGGTATTTTCTCTATAGATTTGTTTCGGTCCTATCGACTTCGTTTCAGCTCCAATTTGAGTGATTCAAGAGGTGTTGGAATCGTTGTTCCGAGCAACACTAAAATTTTCGGTAATTAAAAATTGAGTTTATCATCATCAAAACATTGATTAATTAATTTATTAAAATTAATTAATTTGAGATTAAGGGTCAAAAAGCCAACAATCTCCCCCTTTTTGATGATGACAAACGATTCAAGAAAAATAGCTTGAAATACATGTAAACCATATGTAGCACATAATAATATTCAACATATCACCATAAAGATCATTCTTGAAATTCACTCAAAAAAATAAATTCTCCCCCTAATTAATACAATCAAAATCATAACAAATTTATAGCATATTTTTCATAAACTTCTCCCCCTTTAGAATCATAAAAAAGAATAATTAAGAAAAATTTAGAACTACATAAATTTTTCCCTTAAAAGCATGAACATAAATTTAGCACAACTCCCCCTAAGAATATTAACACATGCTTTCCATATCTCCCCCTATCAAAATACCTTCTAAAAAATTTAACAAGTAAAATTATAAAATCAAGAGGTATCACAACGAATAATATCGAGCTCAATTCTATTTTTGCAAAAGTTTTCTTCATTCAAAGGCTTGGTAAAAATATCAATATGCTTAGTCCTAGAATGATGTATAGGATTTTTAGTCAAATTAATAGCACTAGTATTATCACAAAATATAGGCACATTATCAAACTTTAATCCAAAATCACAAAGAGTTTGTTTCATCCAAAGAATTTGAGCACAAAAACTAGCAACTGCAATATATTCTGCTTTGGTAGTGGATAAAGCAACCGAATTTTGCTTTTTACTAAACCAAGAAACTAAGGAACTACCAAAAATTGACAAGTCCCACTAGTACTCTTACGGTCAAGTAAACTACCCGCAAAATCCGCATCGGAATATCCTACCAAATTAAATTCAACATTTCTAGGATACAATAAGCCTAAATCAATAGTACCAAGCAACTATTTAAAAATTCTTTTAACGGCATGTAAATGTGATTCCTTAGGACAAGATTGAAATCTAGCACAAAGACATACACTAAACATAATATCGGGTACTAGTAGTTAAATAAAGTAAAGATCTAATCATACCTCTATAAGTTTTTATATCCACACACTTACCTTTTTCATCCTTGTCAAGCTTAGTGGACGTGCTCATAGGAGTTTTTGCAATTTTACCTTCATTGAATTTGAACCTTTTGAGCAAATCCCTTGTGTATTTTTCTTGACTTATGAAAATACTATCCTTGAGTTGTTTGATTTGGAGTCCAAAGAAGAAACTAAGTTCTCCCATTATACTCATCTCAAATTCACTATGCATACACTTAGAAAATTCTTCACACAAAGATGGATTAGTACAACCAAAAATCATATCATCCACATATATTTGTACTAAAAGCATGTCATTTTCTTTAGTCTTAATAAAAATAGTAGTATCAATTTTACCCATTTTAAATCCATTCTCAAGCACGAAATTACTAAGTCTATCATACCAAGCTCTTGGAGCTTGTTTTAAGTCATAAAGAGCCTTTTTCAACTTATAGACATGTTTAGGAAAATCAAAATTTTCAAACCCTGGAGGTTGTTCTACATTAACTTCCTCCATGATATAACCATTTAAAAATGCACTTTTCACATCCATTTGATACAAAATGAAATTCTTATAAGAAGAAAAAGCAAGCAACATTCTAATAGCTTCTAATCTAGCAAGGGGTGCAAAAGTTTCTTCATAATCTATTCATTCCTCTTGACAATAATCTTGAGCTACAAGTCTAGCTTTATTTTTAATGATATTTCCATTTTCATCAATTTTATTTCTAAAGACCCATTTAGTTCCAATTATAGAAGCACGAGAAGGCCTAGGGACTATCCCAAACTTTATTCCTTTCAAATTGATTTAATTCTTCTTGCATAGCTAAAATCCAAAATTCATCATTTTCGGCATTTTTAAAACTTTTTGGTTCAATTTGAGAAACAAAAGCAAGATTATTAAACATATTAAGAGAGGAACGAGTTTTCACACCTTGTTCGGGATCACCAAGAATTAATTCTTTGGGATGGGAAGGAGCATACCTCCACTCTTTAGGCATGGATGAAGAACCGACAACGTTCTTTTCGATTAAGCTCACCTCTTGCTTACTTGAAACAATTTCCTTGTCTTTGTCACTAACAAGTAAATCTCCAAAATTTCCTTCTAAAACATCACTATAAATAGGCTCATTAGAAATAATATGGCAAGATTCATTAAATACTACATGCATAGATTCCTCAATTACTAAAGTTCTTTTATTGAAAACTCTATAAGCTTTACTAGTAGAGGAATAGCCAAGGAAAATACCAACATCCATCTTAGAATCAAAATTTCCAAGTTTTTCTTTGTTATTCAAAATAAAACATTTGCAACCAAAAACTTTGAAATAACCAATATTTGGAATTTTATTATGCCAAAGTTCATAAGGAGTTTTATCAAAAGAAGGTCAAATTAAAACTCTATTTAAAACATAACAAGCGGTGTTAACGGCTTCCGCCCAAAAGTATGTAGGTAAACCATACTCATGCAACATTGATCTAGCAAATTCTTGCAAAGTACGATTTTTCCTTTCAACTACACCATTTTGTTGAGGAGTTCTTAGAGCGGAAAAATTATGAGAAAAACCATTTTCTTCACAAAAAGTTTCAAAAGCATTGCTATCAAATTCTCCTCCATGATCACTCCTAATTTTGAAAATCAAAAAAACCTTTTTCATTTTGAACTCTTTTTGCAAAACTAGAAAAGCTTTTCAAAGCATCATCCTTATGTTTCAGCATCAAAACCCAAGTAAATCTTAAAAAATCATCAACTATCACAAAGGCATAATAGTTCCCTCCAAAACTAGCAATTCTAGAAGGGCCAAATAAGTCCATGTGTAATAGTTGAAGGGGTCTAGTTGTAGAGATCACATTTTTAGATTTGAAAGAGGACTTAGTTTGCTTACCCATTTGACAACCATCACAAACTTTGTCTTTTTCAAATTTAAATTTGGGAAGACCTCTAACCAAAGAATTCTTGAAAATATTTGAAATTAAGTGCATGCTAGCATGTCCTAGTCTTCTATGCCATAACCAAGAATCATTATGCAAAGCTGATAAACATTTATCATTAATAGGACAATCATTCAAATCAATAGTATAAACATTTTCATCTCTATTTCCAACAGATATAACTTTTCTATCACTAGCATTTTCAATGATGCGATTCTTTTGATCAAACACAACTTTAAAGCCTTTATCACACAATTGACTAATACTAAGTAAATCATGCTTCAAACCATCAACCAAAAGTACATTTTCAATTAAAATAGAAGATTCATTACCTATACTACCTTTACCAATTATTTTACCTTTCTTGTTGTCACCAAAAGTTACAAGACCTCCATCCTTTTTGGAGATAGAGACAAACATGGATGTGTCTCCCGTCATGTGCCTTGAGCAACCACTATCCAAGTACCACTTGTTTTTCTTAGAGGCTTTCAAACAAACCTACAAACACAAATGTTCAAGTTTGATTCTTTGGTACCCACACTTGTTTGGGTCCTAGATGGTTAGCATTGACAAACTTGGGAATCCATTTCATTTTTGCATAGACATTTAAGGCATTGGATTTAGACAAGTTACAAGAATAAGTTGTATGTCCAAACTTGCCACATCAGAAACAAACAACATTATGCAAAGATTTATCTCTTACAACAAATTTATGCACTCTACTTTTCTTGGAGAGATTATTCCTTAGAGCATTGTGAAACTTTGCCCTTTGAGAAAATTTTCTTCTTGGAGAGGTAGTATGAGCATATTTCAATTTAAAGCACTTAGGTCTAATATGGCCTTCAACACCACATAATGACATATAGGCACAAAGTTAGATTTAACATGCTTAGACACAACCTTAGGCATATTAAGCTTAGGCATATTATGAGATGCTTTAACAATGATAGTTTTAGAACTTGAAGGAGTAGAACATTCATCAATATAGCCTAAACCTCTTTTATCACCAAAAGACTTGCCTACTTCAATTATCTTGTCTAATCTTTGAGCACCTATTGTCAACATTTTAATAGATTCTTTAGCCTTATCAAGTTCTTGCAAAGCACTAAATTCCTTTTCTTTGAGTAATTTAATCAAATTATCTTTTTCACAACTATCATGCTCAAGAAATTTAACTTTGTTAAGCAAGGCATTTTTCTCATCACAATCAAAAGCATACTTGTCACAAGAGATATTCATTTCATCAATATGCATAGCATCATGCTCATTCTCTTTTAAGCAAGCAATTTCTTCAAGTAAAGACTTATTTTTACTAGATAAAACATTGTATTTCTTTTTAAGCACATACTTAGAACTAAGTTTTTCTAAATCATTTTACATATTTTCAAAAACTTCAAACAATTCATTATAAGAAAGAGGTTCTAGAGTTACCTCATCATTTTGTTCATCCACTTTGTCACTATGAGCCCGAAGCAAAAATTATCCACTTCTTCATTATCACTCCCACTTTCGCTTTCATCGCTATCATCCTAAGTAGCTTTCATTGTTTTCTTCTTGGATTTCTTGGATGATTTGAGAAAAGGACAATCGGTTCTAATATGACCCGACTTCTTGCATTCATAGCATATTACCTCATCCTTTTTGCTCTTTTCACCTTTTGACTCTTTTTGGTTGGAGAGATGCTTCTTGAATTGCTTCTTTCTCTTGATGAAGTTCTTATACTTACATGAAATATAGGCAACATCATCTTCATCAAGGTCATCTTCATCTTAGGAGTCAACTTCTAAAGAGATGGTCTTTAAAGCTATACTCTTTTGTTTCTTTTTCTTCTCATCCTCCATGTTTTTCTTGATATTTATCTCATGCATCAACAACGAGCCCGTGAGTTCATCAATGGAGAGAGATTTGAGATCCTTTGCCTCTTGAATGGCGGTGACTTTAGGCTCCCATTGTTTAGGTAAAGACCACAATAGCTTCTTTATCTTCTCAAGATTTGAGTACTTTTTCCCAAGTCCTTATAAAGCATTGACAATGTTAGTAAATCTAATAAACATATCGGAAATAGCTTCATTTTCATCAATTTTAAACATTTCATATTGATGAACTAACATGTCAATATTTGTTTCTTTTACTTGACTAGTTCCTTCATGAGTAATTTCTAATTTATCCCATATCTCTTTAGCGGTTTTGTAAATAGACACTCTATTATACTCAACTTTATTTAAAGCAAAAAATAAGAAATTAATAGCTTTGGCATTTAAAGAGCATGCTTTCTTTTCATTTATTGACCATTCTTCCTTAGGTTTTATAGTACTAACACCATCAACATCTTTTGTTGGAATTTTAAAATCTTTCTCAACAATATCCCATAAATCATAATCAATAGAAAGCAAGAAAAATCTCATTCTATTTTTCCAATAACTATAATTAGTACCATTAAAGAAAGAAGGCTTTGTAATAGATTGACTATCGGTAAAAGGGATAAAACCTAAAGTTGCCATAGCTCAAAAACAATTAAGTTTATCAAGAAATAAATATTTCAAGAAGAGCAACCGTCTCTGATACCAATTGTTGGATCGATATGGCAACCCTAGAGGGGGTGAATAGGGTTTAATTAAACTTTTTTTCTAAATTAACCCAATTAAACTAATTAATACACTTTTTATAAATAATAAGAAAAATTCAATTTATGCAACAAATAAGATGACAAAAATGTGATAATTTAATTCTATCAAATTTTAGCAAATAAATAAGAACAAACTAAAACATACAATAAATTGCTTAAATTAATTGCAAAAATAAAAAGGAAAGAGTTAGAGAAGAAGACACCGTAATTTTTATAGTGGTTCGGTCAAACTCGACCTACTCCACTCCCCAAGCGCCTCTTGGGAATTTGAATAAAATCTTTCCGACTCTTTCCACGGATTAGAGCCCAACCGTTACACCACCGCTCCTTTTACGGGTTCAAGAGCAAACCCGATCCTTTCCACGGTTTAGGATCAAACCGTTACAAATGTTGGAATTTTTGAAGAACACAATACAACTCTCACTAGAGTGGATTTACAAGTTTAAGCACTCAACAAATTTATCCTCACAATACAATAACACTCTCTCAAGAATAAGATGAAAAGAAAAAAATTGGGAGCTTAGAGAGAGCAACAATGGAAACTTTTGAGTTTTGGAGGATTATGAAATGTAAAATTTGTTAGTACAAAATTTGGAGAGGAAGATGGTTTATATAGAGATGGAAAAATTTTTAGAAACCACAATTAATTTGGACCATTGGATTTTGGAAAAGAAAAATCAATGGTGGAGATTTTAAACTAAACTAGTCGTTAGATACAAACAAAATATAATATTAAATTCCTTTTCTTTTGAAATTCATTTTCTTTTTAAAATTAATCCAAAAAATAAAAAAACATACCATGTGTCAAAAACTAGCCGTTAGACACAAACATAAAATAATATTAAATTCATTTTCCTTTTAATTCATTTTCTTTTTAAATTCATTCTTTTTAAAGTCAATCCAAAAAAAAAAAAAACATACATTGTGTAAAAAAACTAGCCGTTAGACATAAATATAAAATAATATTAAATTTATCTTCCTTTTAAATTTCATTTTTTTAAATCAATCGAAAAATCAAAAGTCCATCATATGTTAATCTCTTAATGATCCACCATTCAACCAATATGCTGACACATGTCTACATGCAAATGGTCTGGTTATGTCACGTCATCCACCACGGTATTTTCTCTATAGATTGATTTCGGTCATATTGTCTTCGTTTCAGCTCTGATTTGAGTGATTCAAGAGGTGTTTGAATCATTGTTCTAAGCTCTACGCTATGGATATATTAAAACACTAAAATTTTCAGTAATTAAAAATTGAGTTTGTTATCATCAAAACATTGATTAATTAATTTATTAAAATAATTAATTTGAGATTAAGGACCAAAAAGCCAACACCTGGAAGTTGTTCCATATATGTCTAGGCCCATTACCCTCTATTGTGATAATAGTGGGGCAGTGGCGAGCTCTAAGGAGCCAAGGAGTCACCGGCACGGTAAACACATAGAGCGAAAATATCATTTGATCCGCGAGATAGTGCATCGAGGGGACGTGATCGTCACACAGATCGCTTTGGAGCACAATGTTGCTGACTCGTTTACGAAGGCTCTCATGCTACAGTGTTTGAGGGTCACCTACAGAGCATGGGTCTACAGGATCACCCGCGGCTGAGCTAGGGCAAGTGGGAGATTTTATTGTACTGGGCTTTTATGTGCCTAGTTTATTGTTTTGTACTAAGTTTTTTGTACACCTCACTTCGCTTTAGGACAAGTGGGAGATTGTTGGGGTTTATGCCCTAAAGTCTCGTGTCCTGTAGTTTTTAAACAGTATATAAGAACACCTGTAATTGTTAATATATGATAATTACTTCACATCTTGTTGTTTTGCTCGGTTATTTATTTTATTTGTTTTACCACAAACCAATAAACGTATAATCCCTGGTTATCTGTATGTGACTCAAGCATGTATATGGTGACATACAAGTGGATCATGTCTTGAGTGATAACCAAAATGGTCTGTAGTATATGGATATAAAAGGGAAACCTTATCCTGGTAATTCTACGGACGCGGCCCGCTTTGCGGAATGGTCACAAATTTTGTTACTTGCCATAGATGGTCTAATCCTGATCATTCGTGTTGGGGACATGCGAGCGGGGGCATGCTATACAAAGAGTTTGTATAAGACCTGACCATGAAGTGTTAATGTCTCGTTATATAACACCGTTCATGACAGAGACTTCACTTTACTAGGATGACCAAAGGTAACATGACCTCACTCCTGAGTGAGTTTGGAACTCCTGCCATTGAGGGCGGTCCTTTGATTTCTATGGGTGCAAGTGGCCAAGTCGCCGATTCAAACCTACCATTTTGGGACTCGTTTGATTTGGGAGCTGGGAACTCAACTACAAAAGATGGAATTCACTCCTTCCCTGAGGCGGGGGTAAGTAGATAGATGGCTCCCTTAAGGGCTGATTTCAGGGCTTGAGCGATGTGGCGTCACACACCTTCTCTTGGCCCGAGAGGTGTTCACACATAGTTGGACTATGTTGTATTGTTCATTAGAGGAATCAGTGGTACTTAAGGAGTGAGATGTAACTACAAGGGCAAAATGGTAAATTGGCTCAGATGTACTTACGAGCATCTGTGAAGGGTTATCGTACTCATGATTGGTTATATCCAATGGACATAGAAATATATCTGTGGTAAGAAGAGTTCAGCTATTGGTCTTTAGTGGAATCACTGACAGTTAACAGATGGTGAATCTCGTAGCTAAAGAGTTTAGTCAGCTATTCACGTACCATTGGAGCTTTGAGCCACAGGTCCATTAGGTCACCTGGGTAGTTGGATAAAGTCGAGAACCAGTGTTTGGGTTAATTTGAAATGTTCAAATTGACAAGAGGAAGTTCAATTATTGGACTGGTTAATTATATATGATAAAATTGGTTAAATGTATGAGATATATTATTTTGGAGGAAATTAGATATAAATATGATTTATATCAAGTAGAGGAAAAATATTATAGTAGATATATGATATCAAACTATAGGATATAAATATAATATGATTATATTTATTAATTAAATTAATTGATTAATTATTTAATAATTAAACAATTAATTCACATTTGAATGTGGGAAGATGGGACCGCGAAGGTTAAGGTAACCGGCAGGTTAAAGTTTGAAAATCGTTTTCATTTGGAGAAATAATTCAGTCGTGCATTTGATCACCCATGCCCTGAAAAGAATCTGTGAAAGAGCGATCGCGAGAGACTATACGATAGAATCTCATTCGTCTAAACGATCGTCTAGTTCATGCCTTCTTTAAACGATCGTATACCTCTTTCCTAAACGATCGTTTTGTTTTTCCTAAACAATGTGTAGTTCTACTATATGATAAGCGTCCCCGCTATAAGATAGCAGAGTTCTTCTCACGCGTGCTTATCGTCTACACGAAGTCTTCTCCTTCGTCCTTTACCAATCTCACCAGAGCCTACTCTTTGGGTTTTTGACGCCGAGGATACTCGGATTTCCCTTGTGGTGGTATTGTTCCCCATGGCCTTGTTCGTGTACGTTCGGATCGTGCAGTAGCAATCGACAGACTTGTCGGGTGCTAGTAGATCAGTGGGAAGTTTTCCGCTGCTGTGGGTTCAAACATACAAAGATCGTCTTCCTTTTGTATGAACCTCTTTTCCCTATGTTTTATCGTACTCTGAGTATGCTGTTGATGAGTTTAATATGCATAACTGTTAGTATGGAATATATATCATTTATGTTCCGATCACTGTGAAATCAGAGCGATCTAAACCCGCTATGGAACTCTCGGTATGAGATCCTTCATAAACATCAACTTTTTAAGTTTTATGAACATCAACTTTTTAAACATAATAATAAATTAAACTTCTTATAACTATTTTTAAACATAACAACAAATTAAACTTTTCAATTTACAATGAGGTGAACTTTTTAAAACTATTTTTTCAAATTTAATACAAAATTTGGTATATGATTGTTTAATATTTGGTATACGATCGTGTAGTGAGGAAAGAGAGCTCTTGAGTGGCCATTGCAGCTCACCCACATCGTGTACTTCCACTATGCGATGGTGTAGCATTTGATATACGATCATATAGTAAAAGGTATGTGATCGTAAATGTTTTAAGAAGGCCATCGTCTATTCGTAATAGGTAAGCGATCGTGTAGGAGTTTGTGGGCGATTGTGTAGTAGGAAAAGAGAGCTCTCGAGAGGCCATCACAGCGTACCCTCATCGTGTACTTCCACTATGCGATCGTGTAGTAAAGCTTACTGATCGTGTAGCATTTGGTATACGATCGTATAGTAAAAAGTAGGCGATCGTATAGGTTTTGAGAAGGTGATCTTCTAATTGTAATAGCTAAGCGATCGTGTAGGAGTTTGTGGACGATCGTGTATTGAGGAAAGAGAGCTCTCGAGAGTGAGAGTTCAGAAGACGCTGTCATAGAGAGGCCATCGCAGTTATAAGATTGTGTATTCTTTACTTGTAAGTGTGTATTCTTTACTTGTAAGTTTGCAAATATGGTAAAAGTTTTGAATAAGGAATTGCGTTCTTTGCCAGTTATAAGATTGCGCTTATAGCATTATTTGTAGCATTAGGTTTAAATTGCATGTCTCACTGCCTTATCCCATGAAAGCATCTAACGACGACTTCTCGCTTCTAATTTCTTCTTCCTCTTCATCAAAAACGATTCATTTCGTCGATTTAGGATGCAAACCAAACAACTTCTAGACAATGAAATACATAATCGACCCCATGAAATCCAATTTCAAACCTCCCTACCCTAATTCTAACATCTCCAGTTTCTATGTCTTCTTCAACGACCTAATCTCCATTGATTTTAATGCTCTCTCTTCCTCTCTCTACATACGAACGAGTCTATTTTGCCACCGCTGCCCCTGGATCCTTCTGCGACCATCTCTTCTTGGATTCTTCTCCCCATTTCATTTATACAACATACTCCATCCATTGGTTGTCAGCGATGTTGACTAAGGTGAGAGATAAGAGATTGGCGGCTGGAACAGAGGAAGAATTCACCATATAGGGGCAGCAAATGGGAGTGATGGAGGTTATATGACTCGATCTTTTACGGATACGTTTGTGCTTCAGAATCTGTCCAACAACATTCGTAAGATCAATATATAGCCGCCTTTGAGAGTTCACTGAACTCTAGCCTAAAACTCAATCACCAAACTCAAGTCCAATTATCGAAGTCACTTACCAGCAAATGTTCATTGCCTTCTGTGTTTGACTTTATCTTCAAAGGCAACAATAATTCGAATTAAAATTTTGGCTTCAGGTTTTTTTTCTTTTATTTTAGACGGAAATGTGGCTCTAGTTCTAAGTTTCAAACTATTTGGTCTTTCAATTCCCATGGAGCTTCACTTCACCCATTATAATGGAGGCTTTGATTTTTTTTTTTTCGTTTTGTTATTTATTGGTATGTTTTTCTTTGGCTGCAGGTTTTGAAAAGTCATTAAAGATAGCTATGCATATCACTAAAACTCGGTATTTAATAGTAATCTAACCACAAGTAGACAATAATCAAACAACAATCAATACCAATCAAACAATAATCATATAACAATCGGTACCATTAACAATCAATATCCAATAAAAATTAGACAGTAAATCCATATACGATAACAATCAAACAACAACTAATATAAAAAAATAACAATCAAATAACAATGATTATTAAATAACATTCAATATCATTAATCAATTGCAAATAGTATCAGACAACAATTAGATAGCAATCAATATTATTAGTAATAAGTTTATCATATAATAATCAGACAACAATCATATAATAATCAATATCAAATGAAAATCATATAGCCATTACATAGCAATCAGATAGGAATCAACTTTCAGTTGGAACTTAGTGGATCATGAGGGCAATTTTTTACTTTTCAGTTTCAATGTCTCATTTAAATTAGGCTGGACGGATCGATTTTTCAATTTTTGCAAAATTTATATTATTGGGCCATTGATCTAATTTTTGTAAACTATTTTTACATTCCTGCAAGTGTCCCAATAATTAATTAAAATTAAAATTAACTATTTTTACATTCTTGCAAGTGTCCCAATAATAATTTATAGTAAATAGTTAAGATATCATAAAATATTACTTGTAATGATATTAGTTGAAATTTATTAAGTCAAATTAATATATTTATAGTTAATAGTTAATTAAAATTAATAATAATGAATAGAGAAATTTTCACAGATAGAAAGAATGTCAAACTCTTTACATAAATAGCAAAAAGAATTATTGATCGACACTAATAGACTTCTATCAGCGTCTATCAGTGATAGACTTCTATAAGTTTTTATCAGTGAAGCTAGAACCCACCTTAGACAAAAGGTTCCTTATAGAAAGATTTGTTACAAAGTTAATCTTTCATTGAAATCAATTTAATCCTATTAAACCGATTTAAAAGATTAATCTTATTTCTAATCTCATTAGAAATTTGTGAGCTTAGGTTTATCTCAATCATATTTTAAAACTTTTAAAAAAAATGATTTTACCTAAGTTTACATGCAACTCTTGGTTATTGATTTTAGTTCTAATTTCATTAATTATAACTCTTATAAAGAATGAAACAATCAAACCCAACCACATTTCTAAGCTAGACATACACAAAGTATTTATAACTTTTATAAATAAACTTAAGTGTCATGCTTCATGCAATGTTCATTCATTACTACTATATAACTTTTATATAATAAGTAATGAACTAAGCATATATGCTAACATACATCCATATATTATAACATTTATAATAAAGATGATGCACGGATATGCTTTAGTGCATGCATATAATATAACTCTTATATTATATGATGCATGAGCATGCTTTAATGTAATTTAATCATGCAAACTTCTATATTATCACACTTATAATATAAAGATGATGCATGATTAAAATGCATAACCTATGATTGGTTTTAAAACTATATGTCATATATTATGGCATATAAACAAACATAAATCACATGTACATTAAATAAAAATTGATGGACCGGGATAATATGCCTCAAAACCAGAAAGAAAAGCTAACTATTACAAAAGGATCGAGTCAACCAGTTCAAACAGGCGAACTAGGTCTTGAACTGCCCGGGCGAAGCCTCATCACCTGATCATGTAGAATCTTCTTCAGATCGTCGACTAACGGCCATCAAGTATAAACGATCGTGTATCATTGATCGCATGGCTAAGGACTTTGTGATGAGCATGAAAGTCCACACGATCGTGCATCACACATCGAGTAACGCATGTTATGTGATCGTGTAGCCAACGACTATGCAATGAGCATGATTGTCTACCAGATCAAGTAGCAAGCGTCGAGTATCGTATATCGAGTGATCGTGTAGCTAGTGACTATGTGATGAGCATGCTAGCTTGCACCATCGTTTAGTGCGCGTGCCATGTGTCAAGTATCATATACTCTACGATCGTTTACCCCGAGCGTCTATGCGATCAAGTAGCAAACGCAACATGATCGAGTAAACTTTACTCGATCGCGTAGCATTAGCTATGTGATCGTTTAGCAAAATACTACACAGTTGAGTAGAACAGTTCTATACGATCGCAGAGCCAAATATAAATGATTGTTTAGCTTAAGCCACATGATCCGACCACCAATTCGTTTCTCTCCTCGAAGCGAACAACAACTCCTTGCGTCTAAAGCTTCATCACGAACGACTCAAAAATAAAAACTTGAATACATACCCAATTGCTTGTTAATTATGCCGAAAAACACAGGGGCCCCTTACAAATTAACTTTTGGATATGTAAAGAAAGCATTAAACAGATCAACAACAACATCCACAACAACACTTAACACTTAAACACTTTGCAAAATACTTAAAACCCACCAAGACTGTAAATGACATTCAATACAACAATGGAATTTGGAAATTGGAACAACCTGTCTCTGATACCAATGGAAGGAACTCTAAAACTATAGAGAGCCTTTGAGCGGAAGCGGATCATTCCAAACTCCATTGTGAAAGAACTCAAACATTTACAATCATACTAAAACAGATTATGCATTAAAAATAAATTACAACATGCTTCTTAAATAGATACAAGGGATCGAGTGACAAAACCTTTGAAGAACTCTTTCTTCACGTATTTTCCTTAATCGTTCAGCAATGCAGCAAACAAGAACTCGAACTCCCTCGATTACCAGAAATGAGTATAACTCGATCCTCGATCAAATCGAACACAACCACAAGATTACCTTGGTATTATTCTCAGATTGAGAATCCAAAAGTTTTGGGCTGTGGCTGATTTTGGATAGAGAGAAAGATTGGAGTAAAGGATCGAGTATGCTATCACACAATTATGTAGCAGCTGAATTCTATCGTATAAACTCGATGCTCGATCCTTTATTAAACGGGTACTATCGTATAGTAAACTCGATTCTACCATTTAGACACTTGATAAGTTATCTGATAACTTGTTGTCTTATGTCGTTCCCTTTTCTCAGATTTTTGAAATCAAATTTCTTTTATCTCAATTTACCATAAAATCGTGTATGTGTTGGGGTTGATGCCCTAAATCTCGTAGGGTCATGTAGTTTGTAAAGAAATATATGAACAGACATTTGTGATTTGTCATATGAGATATTTTATTCACTATTATCTATGAAATATGCGATATTTTAGTTGGATTAACCACAAACCAATAAACTAACATCCTTGGTTATCGTTGTAACTTAAGCATATATGTGAAGACATGCAAGTGGATCGTACATTAAGTGATAAACTAAATGGTTTGTAGTATATGGATAAAGAAGGGAAACCTTATCATGGTGACACTATGGATACGTCCTCCTTTGTAGATGTTACAAGTGTTATAAAATGTTACAAATGATCTGATCCTGGTCATTCATGTAGAGACATGCGAGCGGGGGTATCCTATACAAAGGAGTTTGTATAAGACCGGACCACGAAATGTTTAGTCTCGTTATATAACGTCGTTCGTGACAGAGACTTTCATTTCACTAGGATAACCATAAGTAACATGACCTACAAAATGTTTAGTCTCGCATGACTCTACATGAATGATCAAGAGCAGATCATTTGTAGCACTTTACAACATTTGTAACATCTACAAAGTGGATCGTATCCATAGTGTCACCAGGATAAGGTACCCAACCTTATTCATCTACTATAGACCATTTAGGTTATTATTTAAACAAGATCCACCTGTATGTCTCTACATACTTGTTTAAATTTACATAAAATAACCTCGGATCTTAGTTCATTGGATTGAGTAAATGCTTATAAAATAACACTTATTTTATTAATAAGAATTTGTTTATACAGAGTTTACAAACTACAAGATTACAAGGAGAATTAGGATACCATTCCCAACAAGACCAAACAAGACATGCCCAAGCCACCCTAGGATGCCTAGGACGCAAACTCTCCCACACACTGCCAATAGTGAAGCAATCATTACAACTTGGAACCTAAACCCAACTATCAGCCTCACCCACTATCGGATTCACATCCTGAACCAACCCCCATAAATCACACCATTCCCAAGATAATAAAGGCCAATGCCAACAACCATCTTCAGATAAGAAATTAGAGAGTATAGCATCACGATAGCTCGCAGCATCATAGATCACTCTCTCACCATAATTCTCTAAGATAGACCACATAGGCAACCACGGATCCCACCAAGCAAAACATCTCCTCCCATTACCAACCTACATCCTGACCAGTGGCTTAAGCCTATCCCAACAATGTAATATTGCTGTCAGACACCAGGACCGCCCCAACTCTGAGTGAATTGCCTATAGAGATCGCCCCCGAAGCACATACGCCTCCATCTAAGCAACCCACAAAGACCCAGACTGCACCAACGATAGCCATAACAATTTCAAGATAGCTTCCACATTCTAGGAAGATGTGTGGTGTATACTCAAACCCCCTTCAGATTTTGGGAAACAAACCTCATCCCAATCAACATACACACCTCATCTACCATCAGCCCGCCCATGCCACAAGTACGCTTGTAAGATATGATTCACCTCCTGGCCAACAGAAACAGGCAACACAAACGAAGTTATCCTAATTCGTTCATGTTGGACATGAGAAGTGGGGGTGTCCTTGTGCAAAAAGGTTTGTATAAGATCGAACCATAAAATTAGTCACTCTTACTTTATAACGTTGTTTACTATTTAAGACTGACTATTTCAAAGCGATGACCTGGTAACTTGACCTTAATCCTGAGCTAACTATGAACTCCTATTTATTTGCAATTATTCTTAGATATGCAAGAGGGAATTCACTCCTACCCATTTTAGGGATAGTAGAGAGGTTGTTCCCTTAAGTGCTGATTTTGGGGCTTGAATAAAGGATCCCGCCCTCTCATTTTGCATGAGATGGACTCTGTTTAATTATTGGATCACAAAATAATTGTTCATTACGGGATCAATGGGGACTTAAGGAACATGAGGTAATTTTGGGGTAAAACAGAGATTTGACCCAGTGATTATTATGAACAATCTTTGAAGGGTTAACTTACTAATCATGGTTATATCAAGTGGACATAATATATCTATAGTGAGGGGAGTTAACCTATAGGCTTTAGTCGAGTGACCCATTAGTTAACAAATGGGGGTTAGATCGATATAATGAGTTTAGCCGATTAATCTCGGATCGTTGGAGTCCATGATCTGTAGGTCCCCCTACTAGCTTGGAAATGGATTAGCTCTAGAGTAGCGTGATAAGTTAATTTGAAATGTTCAAATTAGAATCAAATAGAATTGGAGAATATATAATTAAATACGATTGAAATATATGAAGATGGATTTGTGTAAAATTAATTTAATATTAGATATTAAATTAATTAGAATTATTTAAATTGTTTAAATAATGATTTATTAATTTTATTAGAAGATTAATTTATGAAATTAATTTTTAAAATTAATAAATTTTGATTTTAAAAATAAAAATGATTTTTTAAATCAAAATTTGATTTTGGAAATAGAAAAACACAAAAATGAAAAATTGGATTTTTCATCTTCATCTTTAAGTTGCTCACAGAGAACTCACTTCTTCAACCTTTATTTACTCCAAGCATGAGTTGCATCCCATGCAGCAAATCTTTTTGCATGATAGTTTTCAATATATTTAAGAGATTAGAGTGAACTTGAAAGATTGCAACTGATTGAATTTTTCCAAAAAAATTCGGGCAGAAGAAGATGTTCTTCATTTAGGTTGTTTCAGTGAGTTTTCTCCAAATTTTCTTTGATTCCAGCTTATTTTGAGTCGCACAACTCAATCTAGAGCACCAAGAGAATAGTAAGGAAGATCTTATGGTGGTCTGCACAAAGATTTGGAGGATTTAGCAGCTGGAAATCAAGATTTCAATGGTTATTCAAAGGTATGTCTTGAAACCCATTAAATTTTGTTCAAGCATATCTTATTTTCTATCAAAATTAATGAATTAGAGTGCTTATCAATCCTCGTCACTTCTGCTGTGTGCTAGTACCTCTCCAACAATTAGTATTAGTGCATCATATAAGCATTCAATTCGGATTAATTTTAGTTGGTGGGTGTTTTATATGAAAATATGAAACTTTTTTACTGATATGGTTTTCTGAGTTTTTTCTTTTATTTTCTCTTTAATTTCTCGTTTAAATTCGTCATTGGCTCTTGTTTGATTAGCTTATATGTCTTCCCAAGAGTCTGTAATTTTTTTGGAGTCATTAGAGTTGAAATTAAGTTGTAATTCGAAGAAACAATCGAAGAGACTGAGTTGTAGATTCCAGAAAACCAGCCTCTATTCATATCGTCGTTGAGCTTCAGTAGCTAAACGATCATTTAGCTTCATGTGTTAGAAAATGTGAAGAAAAGCTAAATGATCTTGTAGCTTCGGGCGTTGATCGTTTAGGTGTTGTGTGCTAGACGATCGTGTACGATCGGGAGCTAAGCAATGCGGCTATGTAATAGCACTGAGCGATCGTTTACCTCTATGCAGGAGCTAAGTGATACGTTGAAATTTGAAGCGATAGCATTAAGCGATTGTTTACCTATGTGCAGCAGTTGGGCGATGCGTCAAGAGCTATGCGATAGCACTAAGTGATCACTTACCATGAGTGCGCGCTAAACGATGAAGACGCGACGCCAGACGATGGAGCTAAGCGATCGTGTAGTAAATTGTCCGTGCTAAACGATGCAGCTGCGCGATAGTGTTAGACACTAGGCGATCATGTAGCATTCTTCGACATTAAACGATGAAACTATGCGATAGAAGGAAAACACTACATGATCGTGTAGCTTTGTTAAGCGATATGCGTTGGCTGCTAAATAATCACGCAAATACTAAATGATCAGGCAAACACATGACGATGGTCGTCATGCTAAACGATCAGCCTTAGCGAGATAGTGAGCAAGAGCAAGAGATGTTGGTTCGATCGGTTTTTTTGAGGTCTGGATAGCTTCAAATGGTTTTTGCTGGTGTGGTTCTGACTCTGCTGGTCCGGTTCAGATGGTTTAGGTTCGGTTCAAGGGTTTGGAGCGGTTCGAGCGGTGTTGAAGCTGTTTTTGTAATCATTAGGCTTTTGTTTACTTGTTTTTGCCAAAACTAAAGCATATTAGTTTGTGTTTAATTATTTATGCATTGAATGCATGTTATAATTAAATATATATTGTATGTGCATACAGTATGCCATTTAGATTTAAAATCCCACCGTAGAAAGCATGCAACATGCATTTAAAGTATGTTATAATTTGTTATAATATATAGTACACATGTTGGGTTTCATGTATTTAATATAATGGTTATATTAAATATTGAATGCATGTATGATGTTGTGGATGTTTAGCATGTTTAAAGTTTTATAAGCTCTTATAAAATTGGGCTAGACATTTAAAATCCATAACGAAGAACAGTTGCATGCTCACGTAAGTTAACCACTTGTTTTAAATAGTTAAAATAGGTTGTTAAACTTGTAAAACTTGGGTTACAAACTCAACCAGTAAATAATCATGTCGAAGGCTGGGGGTATTTAAGTTGAAGGTCTAGGAAACACTTCCTACTTGGGGATTATGGCCAAATAATTGAGCGTTGGTAACCGATTTTATGAGTATTCGTGAGCGATGTGAGGTAATAAAAGGGTTTATCACCTAGACATCGTAGGTTTAAGTCCATTTATAAGAGTTATACTTGGATAAACCACATAGACTTAGGGTTGTTTTTATTAGTCGGAAAAGAACCTAAGTATAATTTTACCTAGAAAATTAGAACACTTCAGTGGTAAACAATAACTTCTATATGATAATATTAGAAAACTTCAGCAGGAGATTAATAACATACATGATATATTATTTTTAGCTCTCACATCCCTAAGAGTTCACAGTCTGGATTTAAGCGGTACTTTGTGTCACCCTGGAAGTGACCTCCCTACGAAAAGTATTTTTTAGATTAAATTTAGACTTTAGTGAATAAGGGGAAGTTGTTTGAACAAAAATCCAGTGTACGATTTCACCTACCACGTCTCCACATAGTTCACACCGTGAGATTCATATGACGCTTCATGTCACCCTGGGAGTGACCTCCCTACGGAAAGCGGATGTATGCGCCAATATCAAGGTGAACGGACAATGTAGTTCAAAGTAAGTGGGTGAAGGAAATGTGTCAACATTTTGAATTAGTTACGGTAGTTCTGAACATTTGAGTATTATGGAGAGAATTAATGGCTAATGGCCTTAGCACATATAAATTCGATTCCAGATTTGCTATGCAAATAAAAACACCATCTTTATGAATAAACGCTTTATTCAAATCAAAAGAAACAGTGTATTTATATTGCAATAAACACTTTACAGAAATAAGGTTTCTTTTTAATTCAGGAACAATATATATATCATTTAAAATAAGAAACATATTCTGTAAAGCTAACTAGAGTCCTCCCACTTCCGCAACTGAGACGACGTGCTCGGTGTCTACTTGCATCGTCATCTCACCAGCCTCTAGCTGTCGCCAAGATCTAATCCTCTGAAAAAAAGAACAAACATGGTTAGTGGCACCTAAATCAATTATCCAGGCAGAATCATCATTCTCCACTAAACAAGTTTCAAGCACAAGTAAATCACATTTACCTTTATCCGCCTTGGCCTTAGCCTTGGATGTTTTCTTCTCCTTCAGATACCAAGGACAGTTCCTCTTCCAGTGTCCATCTTGGTTGGAATGGAAACGCTTTCCCTTAGTAAATTGTGGATGCCTCCTTGCGGCGACTGGCGGTGGGTTAGCAGGTGCCTTCCCTTTTTCCTTACCACCCTTCTTCTTCTTCCCCTTTTCAGAGTTAGAAGTAGAAGGTGCAGACTTTGTTCCTGAGGTCGAACCTTTATGGAACGTCCTAGAGGATGTAGCAACATTTGCCTCACCCTTCTACCTGTCCTTACTTTTCAGTAAAGATTGGTATGTCTGCAACTCGTTGAGGAGAGTTGTAAGGTTATATTTTACTTTGTTAAGAATCACATTGCTAACAAAATGCAGGAAACTCTCTGGCAATGAATACATGATTATGCTAACCTGGTTGCCCTCATTGATGGTAGACCCATTCAACTCCGCCACATTGAAGTGGACCATCATGTTTAGCACATGTTCACGAACAGAGGTGCCTTCTTGCATTTTGGAGTTGAATATAAGAGCCTCATGCATAAGCTGTTCAGACAATTGTCCAAACATCCCCCGTAGGGACTCCACGATCTCACAGGCTGAGACCATAGGCTCATGCTTTTTAGCCAAGACGTCAGAAAGACTTGCCAAGATATAGGCTCGGGCCTTCTCATTCGCCCTTGTCCATCGCTCGTATGTCTCCCGAACATTTCGAGCGGCATTTGAAGCTGGAATAGGAGGACAAGCCTCCGTGAGAGCGAACATGAGATCCTCGATGATTAGGATCGATATGATCATATGTTTCCATGTTGAAAAATTATCGCCATTTAGTTTTTCGACGCTTAACAACGATAAGGTGGCTGTAGCCATTTGAAAAAGTTGATGAAAAAACGAACAAAACTTTATTATATTTTGCTAAACCATTTTTAAACCAATTCGTTTTGCAAAACAGTTTCAAGTACCGTAAGTTATAGACTTCTATTTTGTAATGATGCCCTACTGAGTCAGGACAAACGCCACCAGTGGGGTGATCAGCTGCCCCTTCACTGGGATGAGACATTCTCAACCATTAGGCAGAACCAACTTTTGGAACTGAACTTAACAACCACCAGTTTTTGGTCTAAAATCGTTAACCTTTAACTATTTCGTGTAAGTGTAACCCCTTATTTTCGGTGCTAGAGTCCCGCCCTAATGCACTTACCATAGGGAAAAGACAGATTAGAACAAGAAACTAAGTTACCTTATCCTCTTATAGGAGATCAAATAAAGAAACACGCAAAACTATCATTCTTTAGGGGGACACTCCCAGGGTGCCTCGAGGCGATGCGCAATAACCTTATTCAACCTAACGAGGGAGACTGAGGGATATGCTGTCGCACTTCCCGCTCTCGCTTACTATGAACATTCTCTCCATCCACCTTGATATTGACCTACCCAAACACCATTAATTGGGGGGACACGCCAAAGGTTCCGTGAGGCCGTGGATAGATCTCACGGTGTGGACTATTTAGGAGAAAACTGAAAGGTCTAAGTGAAGCATCTCATGCCCCAAGTACCTCCGACTGAATGTTCTACCTAGGGATTCATTAACCTAGACAATCCGGCTACTGATTTAGTCTAAGTCGTCTTTTTAAACTCTGCTCATAGACAACGTTTGTCTATGAAATATGAACAAGTTCAAGTAGTCACATTTAAACACTTTAATGGACTGTTCTTAACTTGCATGCATACATCAAATCTATCTAATTCACCTTTCCAGGTAAGTTCCCAGATAGGGGTGTTATGTTTTTGTCAACTTAAATACCCCAGCCTAGACAGAACCCGCCTTAGACAAAAAGTCCCTTATAGATAGATTTGCTATACTTTAACCTTTTATTAGCCAATTTAATCCTATTAAACTGATTAAAAGATTAAAGCCTTAGGGTTTCTAATCATATTAGAACCGTGATCTTAGGTCTATGTGATCCAAGTTTTAAACACTTTAAAACCATGAATTTAAACCTAAGTGAGCATGCATGTCTTTCTTATTTCTTTTAGTTATAATTTCTCTTTAACTCTTAAAAAGAAATAACTAAAAACATTGCGCACAATGAGGCATTTGTAACCTTTATAAAATAACCTATGTGTAATGCTTCATGCAATGTTCGGTCATTACTATATAACTTTTATTTAACGCGTAATAACCGAGCAAACATGCTATCATTCACCCTTATACTATAACAAATTATAATATAAAGATAATGCATGTCAATGCTTTTTATGTATGCATAAATACAACTCTTATATTATATGATGCATGAGCATGCTCTTACATAATTAAATCATGCTTAAATTATAACAATTACAATAAAGAGATTATGCATGACCATTGCATAACCTAATGTGGGATTTGCTATATGTGCATACCTTATGACATATAAAACATACATCGCATGTAATAAACGAAACATTAATGGACCGAGATGAGCCTTTAAACCAAAAAAATCGGAATGAAAAATGCTTTCTATTACATTTTTCATCGAGTAAATCGGTTCATAGGCGAACCGGATCTTAAATCGCCAGGAGGTCTTCATCGTGTAGCAAACTCTAGCAGGTAGACGATCGTTCAGTGCTCACTAGACGATAGAAACATAAGATAACGATCGCGTAGACGACAACGAGGCTTCGAAGCCTGATCGTCCATGCGATCGTATAGCGCGATGACAGGTAAACGATTTACCTTGAGTTACTAAGTTATCGTTTAGTCAGTAACTAAGCGATGAAGCTTGTTAACCTAAACGATCGTCTAGTGCGCTTTAAACGATATGCGAGCATTTCATCGTTTAACTGATGTGTGCAACTTGGTAAACGATTTACATTGTGATGCTAACCGATTGTTCAGTCAGTTACTAAGCAATGAAACTTGTTGACCTATATATCGTCTAGTGCGCACGCGCATTAAACGATACTCAGCGATTGTGTACCCAATCGTCAACCCGATATGACCAACTCTTGATCATATACCTCATCGTTTAACCGATGTGTTCAACCGCGATCGCATACTCCTTGATCTTCACGATGCGATGGACAACGATCGCGTAGAACTTCTTCTGCATGATGCGATCAACCCTAGATCGCCTCCTTTCTCAAAGAGCCGCAATGCTTCCCCAAAACTTCGACGAACGACTCAAGACTTAAAACACACTTTGAATACAGACTCGATAACGATTATTAATAAAAATGCAGGGGCCTTTACAAACAACCGCAAATGTAAAAGGAATTTAACAAACCGAGGCAATTCATCCCGAAAACATCCATTAGTCCGACACATCCACAGCAGATTTAACATTTAAAACAGCATAGAAATGAACCCACCATGAATGTATATGTAATTTTGTTACAACAGATGAAATCAGAGTATCTGTAACTTGGCTATGATACCAATTGAAGGATCTCATACCGAGAGTTCCATGAGCGTGTTCAAATCGCTCCGATTTCACAGTGACTGAAAGACAAAAGATATATATTCAACAATAACACTTATGCATAAAAACCTAATTATCGGCATGCTCGGAACACAATGAGTAACAAGGAAAGGGTCCATACCAGATGAAGACTCTCTTCGAACGTCTGAACCCTTAGCAGCAGAAACCCTCCAAAGATCTACCAGCACCCGACGAGTTTGTCGATTACAACAGTACGATCAGAACGTACACGAACACGGCAGTGGGGAAGACACCATCACTAGTGAAACCCAGGTATCCTCGCAGTAAAAACGCAAACAGTGGGATTTGGTGAGTTTGGTAGAGGAAGGAGGACAACGCGTCGTGTAGACGATAAGTAAGTGGGAGATAAACTGTGCTATCATATAGCGAAAGTGCTTATCGTATAGAAGAGCTACACGATCTTGTATGAAAGGTTGAACGATTGTTTAGGAAAAACGATATGATCGTTTAGAGAAATCGTGAGGCAGATGATCGTTTAGACAGATGAGCTTCTATCGTATAGGCTCTTGCGATCGCTTTCACGAATTCTTTTTGGGCGGACGAAAATTTGAATGCTCGATTTTGAAAAATAAAAATGATTTTCATTTTTAACCCACCGGTTACCATAACCAACGCAGCCCACTTCCCACGTCCGAACATGGACAAATTAGTTAATTATCATCTAATTAATTAATTAATCAATTAATAAATATAATCATATTATATTTATATCCCATAGTTTGATATCACATATCTACTATAGTATTTTCTCCTCTACTTGATATAAATCATATTTATATTTAATTTCCTCCAAATTAATGTATCTCATACATTTAGCCAATTATATCATATATAATTAACCAATCCAATTATATCATTATAATTGAACTTCCTTTTGTCAATTTGAACATTTCAAATTAACCCAAACACTGGTTCTCGACTTTATCCAAACTACCCAGGTGACCTAATGGACCTGTGACTCGAAGCTCCAACAGTACGTTAATAGCTGACTAAACCCTTTAGCCACGAGATCCACCATCCGTTAACTGTCAGTGATTCCACTAAAGACCAACGGTTGAACTCTTCTTACCACAGATATATTTCTATGTCCATTGGATATAACCAATCATGAGTACGATGACCCTTCATAGATACTCGTAAGTACAGCTGGGCCAATTTACCATTTTGCCCCTATAGTTACATCTCACTCCTTAAGTACCACTGATTCCTCTAGTGAACAATACAACATAGTCCAACTATGTTTGAACACCTCTTGGGACAAGAGAAGGTGTGTGGCGCCACATTGTTCAAGCCCCAGAATCAGCTCTTAAGGGAGCCATCTATCTAATTACCCCTGCCTCGGGAAAGGAGTGAATTATATCTTATGTAGCTGAGTTCCCAGCTCCCAAATCAGACGAATCCCCAAAATGGTAGGTTAGGATTGGCGACCTGACCACTCGCACCCATACAAGTCAAAGGACTACCCTCAATGGCAGGAGTTCCCAACTCACTCAGGATTGAGGTCATGTTACCTATGGCCATCCTAGTGAAGTGAAGTCTCTGTCATGAATGGTGTTACATAACGAGACATTAACACTTCGTGGCCAGGTTTTATGCAAACTCTTTGTATAGGACGCCTCCGCTTGCATGTCCCCAATACGAATTATCAGGATCAGACCATCTGTGACAAGTCACATCACTTGTGACCATTCACAAAATGGGCCACATCCGTAGCATTACCAAGATAAGGTTTCCCTCCTTTATCCATTTACTACAGACCATTTTTTTTATCACTCAAGACATGATCCACTTATATGTCACCACATACATGTTCGAGTCAGATACAGATAACCAGAGATTTTATGTTTATTGGTTTGTGGTAAAGAAAATAAAACAAATAACCGAGCAAAATACAAGATGTGAAGTAAATATCATATATTAACATCACTAGTGTTCGTACATATTATTTACAAACTACAGGACACGAGATTTTAAGGCATCAACCCCAACAATTCCTCTGTTAAGATAAACGAAAAATCGTCTATCATAAGTATCGTGTTCAAATTTGATTTCCAGGTTACAACGATACTACATCAAGACATTCTTGACTAAATACTATCTCCAAAATAACTCTTATTCTGATAGTCATTTAGGTACCGCTTTTGGTCATAAATTATTAACACTTAATAATTCTGTAAGTGTAACCCTCCTTTTTAGGAAATTAGAGGTCGGCCCTAACTATGCTATCGAAGTGGAGAGTCGAGGTTGGGAATGGACCTAAGAAATCTTATCCATTCCTAGAGCTCGGGTTGTTCCGAATCCTATGTTATAACCCCTCGAGGGGATAGCCGTCATTAAACAACTAGAAACTGGCCGCTTAAAGCTAACTAGCAAGCGCAACATATCAATCTCACGGTCCAAACTAATGGAAGAGACTGCAGGATATGTTGACACATTTCCTTCACGCACTTACTATGAACTACTTCCCCCCGCTCACCTTAGTATTAACTAATACATCCACTTTCCGAATAGAGGTCATTTTTAGGGTGACACGAAGCGTCATATGAATCTCACGGTGTAAACTATATGGAGACGAGGTAGTTGAAATCATACACTTGATTTCTATTCAAACAACTTCCCCTTATGCACCATAATCTAAATTTAAGTTAAAAAAATACTTTCCGAGTGGAGGTCACTTCTAGGATGACACGAAGTATCACTTAATTCAAGATTGTGAACTCTTAGGGATGCGAGAGCTAAAAATAACATATCGTATATGTTATTAATCTCCCACTGAAGTTTTCTAATAACTCTATCATATAGAAGTTATTGGACTACCACTGAAGTGTTCTGTTTTTAACAAGGTAAATTTATACTTAGGTTCTTTTCTGGCTAATAAAAATAACCCTAAGTCTATGTGATTTATCCAAGTATAGCACTTATAAATGGACTTAAACCTATAATATCTAGGTGATAAACTGTTTTATTACCTCATATCGCTCACGTATACTCATAAAACCGGTTACCAATGCTCAATTATTCGGCCATAATCCTCAGGTAGGAGGTGCTTCATAGACCGTTAACTTAAATACCCCCAGCCTTCGACAGGATTATATACCGATTGAGTTTGTAACCCTAGTTTTACAAGTTTAATGACTTATTTTAATTATTAAAACAAGTGGTTAACCTACGTGAGCATGCAACTGTTCTTTGTTATGGATTTTAAATGTCTAACTCAATTTTATAACAACTTATAAAACTTTAGACATGCTAAATATCCACAACAACATAAAGGCATTCAATATTTAATATAACACTTATATTAAATACAAGAAACCCTAACATACATACCATATATTATAACAATTAATAACATACTTTCAATGCATGTTGCATGTTTCCTATAGTGGGATTTTAAATCTAATGACATACTATATGCACATACAAGATTTATTTAATTATAACATACATCCAATGAATAAATAATTAAACACAGACTGATATGGTTTTAGTTTTGGCAAAAACAAGCAAAGAAAAGCCTAACTATTACAAAAACAGCTTCAAAACCGCTCGAACCACTCTAAATTGCTTGAACTGAACCCGAACCATCTGAACCAGACCAGCAGAGTCTAAACCAGACCAGCCAAAAACCATTTGAGGGTGAACCGGACCGGACCTCAAGAGAACCTGTCGAACCGGCAACTCTCGCTTGTGCTCAAAATCTCGCTAAGGCTGATCATTTAGCATTGACCACAATCGTCATGCGTTTTCCTGATCGTTTAGTGTTTGCGTGATCCCTTAATAGCCAATGCATAGCACCTGACCAAGTTACACGATCATGTAGTGTCTGCCTTCTATCGCATAGTGCCATCATCTAGTGTCGGAGGATGATACATGATCGCTTAGGGTCCAACACTATCGCGTAGCTTCATCATTTAACACGGAAAAATATTAAACGATCGCTTAGCACTATCGTCTAGCGCCTCATCTTGATCGTTTAGTGCGCGCACAAAGGTAAGCGATCGTGTAGTACTATCGCATAGCTCTCAACGCATCGCTCAGCTGTCGTACATAGGTAAATGATCGCATTGTGCTATCGCATAGCATTTCAATGCATCGCTTAGCTGCCGATCAAAGGTAAACAATCATTTAGTGCTATCGTATAACATCTCAATGCATCGTTTAGCTCCCATGCAATGCTACACGATCGTGTAGTGCCATCGCATAGCAATTCAACGCATCGCTTAGCTCCCGCAGGTACACGATCGTCTAGCGCACAACACTTCAATGATCAACGCCCGAAGCTCGACGATCGTTTAGCTTTTCTTCACATCGTCTAACGCATGAAGCTGAATGATCGTCTAGCTACTGAAGCTCAACGACAATATGAACAGAGGCTGAACGTCTGGAATCTACAACACGGCTTCTTCACTTGTTTCTTCGAATTACAGCTTAATTTCAACTCTAATGACTTCAAATAGATTATAGACTCTTAGGAACACATAAAAGCTCATGAGCCACTTACAAATTTAAATGAGAAATTAAAGAGAAATTAAAACCCAAAACTGAGAAAACCATATCAGTACAACAGTTTCATATTTCTCATATAAAACACCCACCAAACCAAAATTAAATCGTATTGAATGCTTATTTGATGCTCTGATACCAATTTTTGTATGGTAGCAGCACGCAGTGGAAGCGAAGAGGATCGATAAGCACTCTAATTGATTAATTTTGGTAGAAACGAAAGCATGCTCAAGCATAATTTAATGGGTTTCAAGACATACCTTTGAAAAACCTTTGAAATCTTGATTTTCAACTGCAAATTCCTCCAAATCTTTGTGCAGACCACCACAAAATCTTCCCTACTATTCTCTTGATGTTCTAGATTGAGTTGTGAGACTCAAAATAAGCTAGAATCGAAGAGAATTTGGAGAATGCTCACAATAGCAACCCAATGAAGAACACCTTCTTTGCACGAATTTTTAGCTAAAATTCTATCGGTTTCCTTGCTCAAAAAATCACTCCAATCTCTTCAATATATTGCAGACCATCATGCAAAGAGAAGGGCTGCATGAGATGCAGCTCATGCTTGGAGTTATTGAAGCTTGAAGATGGTGGGTTGTTTGTGAGCAACTTGAAGATGAAGATGAAAAAACCCAATTATTCCATTTGTGTATTTTTCTATTTCCAAAATCCAAAATTGATTTTAAAATGACATTTGATTTCTAAAATCAAAATTTATTAATTTTACAAATTAATTTCATAAATTAATTTTCTAATAAAATGAATAAATAATTATTTAAACAATTTAAATAATTATAATTAATTTATTATCAAATATTAAATTAATTTTGCACAAATCCATCTTCATATATTTAAATCATATTTAAATATATATTCTCCAATTCCGTTTGATTCTAATTTGAAAAATTCAAATTAACTGATCACGCTACTCTAGAGGTAATCCATTTCTGAGCTAGTAGGGGGACCTCGTGGACTTACAGATCATGGACTCCAACGATTTGAGATTAAACGGCTAAACTCATTAGACCGAACTAACCCCCATTCATTAACTAATGCGTCACTCCACTAAAGCCAATAGTTGAACTTCATTCACTGTAGATATATTATGTCGATTTTATATAACCATGATTAGTAAATCAATCCTTCATAGGTTTTTCGTAATAACGACTTGATCAAATCTCTATTTTACCCTCGAAATTACCTCTTGTTCCTTAAGTCCCCATTGATCCCCTAATGAACAATTTTTTTCATGGTCCAATCAACAAAACCGAGTCCCTTTCGGGCCAATGAGGGGGTGGGGCCCCTTGTTCAAGACCCAGAATCAGCATTAAGGGAACAACCTCTCTACTATCCCTAAAAGCGGGTAGGAGTGATTTCGTCTTCTACCCTATGTCCCCAACTGTTTATCCGGTCTTACCCCTGAAATGGGAGGTTATTGAGTCGGCGTTGTTGAGCCAACCCTCACCTATGCAAATCTAAGGATAATTCCAAATAAAGAGAAGTTCATAGTTAGCTCAGGATTAAGGTAAAGTTAACTAGGTCATCGCTTTGAAATAGTCAATCTTAGTCAGTAAACAACGTTATAAAGTAAGAGTGACTAATTTTGTGATTCGGTCTTGTACAAACCCTTTTGCACAAGGAAACCCCCATTCCTCATGTCCCAACATGAACGAATTAGGATCAATTCGTTTGTAGCACTTTACAACTATTTGTAACAATTATAGAGCAGGTCACATCCAATAGTGTTACCAGAATAAGGTACCCAACATCATTCATATACTATAGATCATTTTGACTATTTACTTGAACCTAATCCATCTTTATGTCTCTACATAAAGTTCAAGTACTCATCCAATAGTCAGGGGACTTTTAAGTTTATTGAATTTCTATTAAGCAAAACATCTGTTTAACAACACCTTATTGAATTTTTTTCAGAATAAGTTCTATTGTTCGCAACCACGAGTTTTAAGAGATAAAACCCAATAGATAAGTACATAATAAAAAACAAACGTTTCAAAGAAAATACCATGAGACCACTGACGCAAGTAAGATGGGTTTCAGATAGATACATAAGTAAGATGGGTTTGCCACTCAAGTACCACGTACCATTATCCATCACCCAATCATACGATTCCGATTTAAGGAATTTGACAATAATCAGACCATTCTCCAATAACATAATGGTAGGCATCTTCACACGACCCCAAATCCTCTGAATGAGACGAAAAATTACGAAGTAAGGGAGTTTCGCATCTACAAACTAACCCACCAGAGATTTTTCGCACATAGTAATATCCGCATCAACAATTTCCTCACATGGCTCAACAATAACTCTATCATTCTCCACCGCTGGAGGGATAAACTCCAATTTTTTCTTCAAATTACAAAAACAAGGTGGTCCACAACTTCCTCTCCAATGAAGCACTGCTCATCATTCCAGAATCGACCAACGAATCCCCTTGCTGATCCACAATGCCTGCCAATCGGACTGTTGGTTTAATCAAACCAGAGCCAGACTCCCCTAACGGACCACCCAAAAGACCATTGACGTTACCCCTAGTCAACAGAGACTCCCCCACCTGGTCAACCCTACCCACGACCTTTCCTTGCAGACACTCCAGCCCAACCCCATCAACATGAACAAGCCTGCTTCACCCAATGTGAAGCCCTTCTCCCAACCCAGCAAGCCCCCTTCGCCCGACTCCCACCCAAATTAATCCCCTCACAAACATTCCCCTCTTCAAACCAACCCCAAGCAACCGATAGCCCAGGCCCAACTTTCTCAGCCCCAAACAAACAACTGTCACCAAATGGCCCACTTCAAACCTCGCCACTCAACCTTTTCCCGTCTTGGACCTTCAGAATTAGCCCAGTATACCCTAACCCAGCAGAATTCATCCCAGGTTGCACTCGAGCCCACAACTAGCCCAAGACTGGAGCCACCACCCAGCCTAACCGACTGGTCAGAAGGAACACGACCAACAAAATTTGGCCTTTCCCGAATCGGACTAGCATCGATCGAACCGCCCTCCGATTATAGGTTAAACTCCTTCGTCTTCAACCTACATTCATCCACCATTATCACTGGTTTGCCCCGATGCGCCTCAACGACTACACCACCATTAACATCATCAAACCCACTAGACCCAACCAAATCCATAACTACAAGTTTCAGAATGCGATATGACTGTCTCAGAGGGGGACAAGACCCAACCTTATCTTTGAGTCGAAGTGATGAATGCTTACGTACCATCAGTCATGCCAGGTCCACACTCAAACCTAGATCCGCCCTGCACCAACAACAAAAATCTGCAACTGACAACACCCACGAAACCACCTTGCAAAGTCACTGATCAAGGCAGAAACACTTCCTTTGTGTAAAAAATTTAAACAAGAGAAAGTGACATTTTTGGTCAATAAAAAAGTATTCCATTAATACCAAATAATCACATATTCAATTCATCTCTTTAAAAGTATTGTTTAGTGGAAAGATGGAGAGTTAAGAAACCAAGACTTTTCAACCATAGACTTCTTCGCCGCCCTCTGAACTACTTCTCACATTCTCTCCATTTTCCTCCCAAACACCCACGTACAATTTACACAGATTTTTTCTGAACTAATTTCATTCTTATCCCTAAAATCTTCTTCATTTTCATGAAGAATCTGTATCTCCTCTAATGGCGGACTACTGTAAATTAGCCAAGCATTCTTCTACAACTGCAACGACCTTCCTATTCGCGTTCTTCCACCTCTATTTTCTCTCCCTCTCTGTTTCCGGCGACTCGCCGGCGCCCTACAAACCCACCTGTAACATACTTCTTAATTGTGGTTCCTCTGAAAACTTATCTCCATTTGGGGACAACCGCACGTGGTTCGGCGACGTTCAATCCAAATTCTTCCCTTCCGATTACAATCACAATGGCGCATCGGTCATTTCACGAGCCGAGACGCAGTCCTCTTCGGTCAGCGACGTCCCTTACTTAACAGCACGCCTCTCCCGCTCCGAATTCACCTACTCTTTTCCGCTGAGTCCTGGCCCGAAATTCGTTCGCCTTTACTTCTACTCTGCTTTCTACTCTGGCTTCGACCGTTTCAAAGCTGTTTTCTCTGTCAAAACTTCTCTCTACACCCTCCTTTCTAATTTCAATTCTTCTGTTAATATCGACGATCCTAATTCCGGCACGATTACTCGCGAGTTCTGTGTTTACGGAGAAGGAAATGATGGAATGCTTAACATTACATTCTCTCCGGCAAATCAAGACTCTTATGCTTTTATCAATGGGATTGAGATTGTATCCATGCCTTTGGATCTTTATTATACCCCAGCGTTGAAGCTTATCGACCAGAATAATCAGTTCCTCCCAGTTGATAACAACACGTCTCTACAGAAAGTGTACAGAATGAATATTGGTGGTAGAGCCATCTCCCCTCTTGAAGACACTGGAATGTTTCGAACCTGGTCAAAGGAAATCAATTCGTTGAATGGATATATATCCAATGCTAAACCTGCTAACTTATCTATCCAGAATTATATTAAAATACCATCATACACGGCTCCAGAAGATGTGTATCGCACTGCTCGGACCATGGGTCCAAATGCTACGCTTAATAAGAGCTACAACCTGACATGGAAGTACCCTGTAGATCCCGGGTTCTATTACATGATTCGTCTTCATTTCTGCGAGTTTGAGGCTGATATCACTGCTTCTGGTGACAGAGTGTTCTTGATTTATATTGGAGACTATATGGCTGAGAATAATTTCGATGTATTTCCTCGGGCGGGAGGGAAAGATAGTCCTATTTATAGAGATTATGGTGTTCATGTGTCTAGAAGTGATCAAAAGAAAGTGAATCTCAGTGTTATGCTTCAACCAAAACCAAATGACAATTTGACGAGATTCTCTAATGTGATCTTGAATGGTGTTGAAATCTTCAAATTAAACGATTCTAATGGTAATCTTGCTGGCCAAAACCCAGACCCACCTCCCACTCAATCTCTTCCACCATCAATTCCACAATCGGATAAGAATAAACCAAAACCTAAAATTGTGGCAATTGTAATACCTGTTGTGGTTGGATGTGTGGTTGCAATATTGGCTCTGGGTTTGTTTTTCTTTCGACGACGAAGAACATTTACAGACAAAGCCTCCAGTGATGGAACTTGGTGGTCGGCTTCGTACACCACATCCATGAAGAAATCAAGCAAATCAAGTAAGATCCGCAACTCGAATCTCCTCTCTGATTTATGTCGTTACTTTTCATTAGGGGAGATTAGAGCTGCAACTAAGAATTTTGACGACGTTTTCATCATTGGTGTTGGCGGATTCGGTAACGTGTACAAAGGTTACATCGATGATGGAGCCACTCAAGTGGCAATCAAGCGGTTGAAAACAGGTTCAAAACAGGGCGCGCACGAGTTCAAGACAGAGATCGAGATGCTCTTGCAACTTCGCCATCTCCATCTTGTCTCCCTAATCGGATATTGTAATGATGGAAATGAAATGATTTTAGTCTATGATTACATGTCTCATGGAACTCTCTCTAGCCACCTTTATGGGAACAACGAACAGCCTCTCACATGGAATCAACGTCTCCAAATTTGCGTCGGTGCAGCAAAAGGGCTGCACTACCTTCATACAGGAGCTACTCACACCATCATCCACCGTGATGTCAAAACGACTAATATTTTACTTGATGAGAAATGGATCGCAAAAGTTTCAGATTTTGGGTTATCCAAAATTGGACCGGCAAACATGTCCGACAACGCGCACATTACCACAGTTGTTAAAGGTAGCTTTGGATACTTAGACCCAGAGTACTATAGACGACAACAACTAACCGAAAAATCTGATGTATATTCATTCGGGGTAGTTCTTTGTGAAGTACTTTGTGCTCGTCCACCATTGATACGTTCTGCCGACAAGAAGCAAGTGTACCTAGCAGAATGGGTAAGACGGTGCCACCGTGATAACACGGTGGCTCAAACCATTGACCCGAATATAAAAAGTGAAATATCATCGGAATGCTTGAGAAAGTTCACAGAAATCGCTGTGAGTTGCATTGAAGATGATGGCAGAAAGCGGCCCTCAATGAACGACGTAGTGTGGGGATTGGAGTTTGCATTGCAATTACAAGAGGCATCGAAGAAAAAGGGAGATGTAGATGATTTGGGGAGCGGCAAGAGGGATAGCGACGAAGAATGGTTGTTGGTGGATGAAACATTGTTTAGTAGTACCGGTGATCGGAGACACGAGTCGGAGTCGGGGGTGAGCAGTTATATGATAACAAGCAATAGTGATGATTCGAGTTATACGCATAATAAAGGAATGTCTGGTACTGTTTTCTCTGAGATTAGGGATCCAGTCGGGAGATGAGAAAGATTTTTTTTTTTTTGTTTTTTTTAATTTGCAGTAATTACAATGGGAGAAAATTATGGGAACATTGTTAAGAGGTGTTATTAATTACTAATAATTTATAATGTAGCATTTGCTTTAACTTTTGTAAATTATAGATTAAAATTTTCGATATATGCTAAATTATCTAGAATATTCTTAGTTGGTGTAGTTATGCTCTGGTTTGTCTTTTCTTAATTTTTATTACCAAGGAAAATCGTCGATTAGGTAATTTTTGTGCAAGTAGTTTTAACCGTTTGGAGTCTATGTATGTAACTTATAAATATAGATGAAAGGGGGAGTTTGGGGAGAGGTGATAAGATTAGATGAGTCGAAATACGAACTCAACTAATTGTTTGGGAGGCCGACTTCATACAACACCAATATTTTATATTATGCTTACCAAATGTGCACTCAACTTTCATCATCACTGATGTCTCATTGCTCAACTCTGCCGACCACCTCTGATAATCAACTTCCACGACCACCTCTGACGGCAAACTTCGGAGATCACTTCAGACAGTCAACCCTGGCAACCACCGCTTGCAACCAACTCTGGCAACATCTAACCAATACTATTGTCGGCTAACTCCAACGACCTCAAACAGCAGCCACTCCACCAACTCTAACGACCATTATTTTAAATTATGACTACTACAAATTGGGCTTTGTTGACATACGAGTTTTTTGTTTTGGTTATAGTTGTAAAACCTTAATTTAAAACTTAAAATAACTATTAATTTTAAATTACATTTAAAACATCAATAGATTTTTTTATTAGTTCATAGTATTTTAAAGTCGTTCTTTATAGTAATTTGACATTAATAAAATCACTTTTATCATGTAAGAAGTCAAATAAACTTATATGTAAAAATATTTCTAAAAAAAAGTTACCAGACACGAGTGTTTTTATCTTAAAAAAGATTTTTCTTTATCAAAAGTGTTAAAATAATAATGACTAGCTAGGAACGTTACATGCACAAATTTGTAAAATGATTGCTGTTTAAAAAAATTTAAAATGCATGATCAAAAAGTAAAACCTAAATCCCGCTTTCCAAAACTTCCAACAATACATATGTGCTTAAAAAGCACTAAAATAAAGTGTAAATAATTTATTACAAATATATACGTAGAATTATTGGATAACAAAGTTTTGAAACAAAAATAATCATCATAAAATTATATTATTTATGAAATGCACCAAGTATCTTTAAAATATGAGCTCATAATCCCAGACCCTCAAAACACAGACGTATGAATTATGTAGATATATAAACTCCACAAACATATAAATTTTAGACAAATAAACTCAACTCAGTGCGACAAAATAACCCCAAAGTAATCAGATTGTACAAAATGTTTCTAGGTCATTGTTTCCTATTTTATTTAATATTTAATTGTTCTTGTAATGAAAATATGACGGTTGCATGATTAGCAGAAAGAAAAAGGAAAGTACAGTCGTGCCTCCACAATTTTTCTTTTGCAATTTTAGCAAAACAACGACCCACCCAAACACTAAAACACAAAGTCTAAAATGCCTTTCTATTATTGATTACTTCATTTTAGGTAATCATCCAAATAATATATTATCAATACACTAATAATATATTTGTAATTTTATTTTTAATGAGTATTGACATATTGTTGAGATACCAATATTATACTTTAAATGAATTATGGCCATAAAAGTGACACACAATATGAAAGTTAAGCTCGCAAGCACCTCAACAATTTTAAGTTTGCAAAAATCGAAAAATTAACAAAATCATGCCGGATGAAATAATCAAATATCCAAAATGGCTCGTATAGTTAAAGTACATGACTTCTATTAGATATACTAATAATAAACTTGGAATATTGATTGATGTTAGTGTTCGATTCGAAAATTGATGTCTTTAATTCAACTCCAGACTGAAACAAAAATATTTATATATCACCTAATAACTACTTATACTACAAGGTAGCACAAGTAGCAAACATGAGGTTGAACTACAGAGATCAAGAATGAAATCTTCTCTTAAACTAAATTTGACCATGAAAAGCAGTAAGAACATGGGTTTGGTTTGTTTGATTGAATAGAAAAACATGCAAGAAATTAAATTGCAAATGATAAATGTAAACTAGGATTGGTCTATCTAGTTACTAGAGTCATTCAATGCAAATTCTATCCTCGACTTCTATAACTTAAACATGAAACTGATTAATGCATGCACAACAACTCACTCGATGCGATCTAACTAGCCTCTACAAATGCAGATGACCAACAAATATCAAACCTAGGGAGATCCTAAGCATCAATTAAGGTCGAAAAGGCCATATCTCAACTAATCTAAATGTTTCAAAATCCTATTGGGTTCGATAGCGTCCATATAGAATTAAAAACACATGCATGATGTTCAAGAACTATATTGTGTCGATTAATGGTCTAGAAAGTGATATTCAATGAATCAATTTTATCTTTAAATCTAGTTATTAGTGCATCTTAGGAATAGCCATCAAATGCACAATTTGTTGGGGTTGATGCCCTAAATCTCGTAGGGTCCTATAGTGTGTAATTATAATCTACAAACATTTTATTTATATAATAAATATATGATGTTTTATTTCAAAATTAGTTGCATTAACCATAAACTAATAAACTAACATCTTTTGTCATCATGTAGCTTAAAAGTGTATGTAGAGACATACAGACGGATCATGTTTAAGTTATAACCTAAATGGTCTATAGTAGATGCATAAGGTTGGATACCTTATCCTGGTGACACTACGAGTATGACTCGCTTTGTAGGTGTTACAATTATTGTAAAGTGCTACAAAAGATCTAATCCTGATCATTCATGTGGAGGCCTATGAGTGGGGATATTCTATACAAAGGAGTTTGTATAAGACTGGACCACGAAATGTTTAGAATCGTTATATAATGTCGTTCATAATAGAGACTTACATTTCACTAAGATGACCATAGGTAACATGATCTAAATCCTGAGTGAGTTGTGAATTTCTGCCTATAAGAGCAGTTCTTTGATTTGTATAGGTGAGAGTGGCCAGATCGCCAACTCAATAAGCCTACCATTTTGGGATTCATCTGGTTGGGGAGCTGGGAACACAACTACACAAGAAGAAATTTACTCCTTCCCCAATGTTGAGGCAAGTAAATAAATTGCTCCATTAAGGGCTAATTCTAGGGCTTGAACAATGTTGCACCACACCCTCTCTTTACACGAGAAGGGTTTTGTCATAGTTGGACTATGATTTATTGTTTATTAGAGGGATTAGTGCTACTTAAGGAGTTAGATGTAACTACAGGGGAAAAATAGTAATTTTGGCCCAACTGTACTCACAAGCAATTTGTTAAGGATCATCGTACTGTTGATTAGTTATATCCAATAGATACAAAAATATATTTGTATTGCCAAGAGTGAAATGTCGGTCTTTAGTGGAGTATCCAACAGTTAACGGGTGGTGAATAATTTAATTAAAGTGTTTAATTAATTATTCACGTACTGTTAGAGCTTTAAGCTACAGGTCCGTGAGATCCCCTCGGTAGTTCAACATGTTTAAATGAGAATTGGTTTTTGGATTAATTTGAATTGTTCAAATTAATTGAGAGAAGTAATTATATATGATATTATTAAATAAATTTTAATTATATGTGATATAGTTACTATAATGTATTTGATACATTATAATATTAAGTATTTATGAAAGGAAATAAATATTTGAATATGATTCAAATATTAATTATATGAATTGGATTCATGTAATTAAATTTAATGTAAATGTGATTTATATTAAAAGCTATTGGTGAGAGAAAATTGAAACTACAGACTATATTGTATTTGATACAATATAAAAACTTTAAGTTATATGTTATATACTATTAAGCACAGATACTTCATGTGAGGCAAATAATCAGTATAAGACACGTATCGGATACCGATACTTCTAGATACTTCATAGATACGTATCTGACACGTGATTTGACGTATCTATATTTTCAAATACTTTTCAGATACGTATCTGACACGCGATTTGACGTATCTATTTCTATACGTACTTTTTTTTAAGAAAAAATACAAGTAACTCATATAATCTTTCCCAATCTAAAATCAGACAACCTATTTAAAAAGCTCACTACTTGAGTCCAAAACTAAAAGAAAAATAAATAAATAACAGATCAAACCATAAACTAAAATAATCTAATCTCCATCTTCACATTTGAGTCCCCACAAAGTCTACCAAAATATAAACCATTTGGATGTCTTCAAGAATAAGTTCTTTGTTTATCTTCATACTTCTCTCTTTAATCTTTTATTCTTCTTTTTCTTTGCAATATGAGTCACTTTTTTATTGCATTTTATTAACTATTGTACTTCAACATCTTAGACGTTACTTTTTCTGTATTGTATTTCAGTGTTTGTATTCTATTTTGTGCTATTGTTATTAACTTGTATGCTAAATTTATCTATATCCTACATTTTTTTGAAGAAAAAAATGTATCTTCAACGTATCAGTATCATCGTTTTTCAGAAATATATATATTAAAAAATTTATAAAAAGTGACGTATCTTTAGATGTATCCGTATCTTAGTTTTTTAGAAATTGACAAATCGACGTATCCAATCGTATCCGTATCGTGTAGCCGTATCTGTATCTGTGCTTCATAGGTTATATGTGATATAACATATAGTTATGTATATATGTATAATAAATTAGTTATATATATATATATTAAATTAATTATTTTATATTTGAATTATTGGGAGGGAATTAACTTCCTTCCCCAATTTTCTCTTCACCCACGTATTATGTGGGTGGTTGACAGAGGGAATGAGATTTTGATTTTTCTCCTTCTTCTTGTAACAATTCTCACAGAAGAGTTTTGTGATTTTAAAAGAATTCTCAGATGAAGAAATTTCTTTGCTCCTCCACTCTTCTCTCAATCCTTTTTTCTTCCCTCAGAAAAATAAAAAATAGCCAAAGCCCACAACTCATGGGTTCTCCACTTGAGAATACCGTGGTCTGTAAGTGGTGGTGCGCTTTTGGTATTTGTGTTCTTCACATAGAAGAAGGATTCGAGAAGATTTTTACGTCTTAAAAGGTAAGGATTTTTTGAAACCAAATTTATTTCTTCTATAATTTTCTTCTTAAGCATGTTGTTATAATTGAATTAAATGCATGATCTATTTTGTTTCTCTATAAAATATGTCAATTCTGTAAAAATGGGATTTGGGTAGATCCGTTTTTGCTCAAGGATACCCTCACAAAGGTTCCTTCACAATTAACTAATGCTAATTGATTGATTTTAGCTAGATATTCAAGCAACAACATGACATAACTAAAAATTGATTAGCCATGCACAATTATACGTGAATGGTCAACCTCCCAATCATGCTTATAGAAATTAAATCGAATTTAAAGAAGACACAAATCTAGCATGCAATTTATTCAAGAAAACAAAAAACTCAAGAAATTAGCAAAGAATTAAAACTCCATAAACTAGATAGAAAATCATCAAACAATCCATAGACAAATCGAAGAGGAAGATCCAATCGATCATTTACGATCCAAAAGAAAATAAAATTCTAACCTAAAGACACAAAAAAGATAAAGGAAGGGGAAGAACTAATAACCAGTCCTCACCCTCCATCAGATTTTGTATAGCCTTTCATCTAACATCAAAGAGAGTATATAAAGAAGTACGTTGGAGCATTGCAACACTAGGGACAGTGTGCAACACCGTTATGTGGATAGCCATGAGTGTTAGGGTAGAGGCATGACGTCGGCCTAATGCTTGGTCGCGCAAGAGGCGCGCACGAAAGGCTGGAATCTCAGTCAAAACCCATAGTGTTGTAATGTGATAAAGTAAAGATGCATAAAATGGAAGCTAACAAAATCCTTAACCACTCTAATTACACTTAATTTGAGTCAAAAGCATGCTAAAACACAAGTTATTCGCAAAGAGGGTTTCAACATGTATACATTTAAAGATTTCCACTTGCACCTTGCTAAATCCACGAATTTGACATTCAATATCTTCAGTAGACTACTAAGAGTACCTTCTCTACTATTCTCAGTCTTAGATTCAGTAGTAGAACTTTGTATTGAGAAGGAATTGGGATGGGTTTTTGGAGAGTTTGAGAGAATTTTTGTTTTTCAGAAATTTCTCAAATTTCAGAATGCATGACCTCAATCTTCTAGAAACAAAAATATTTATCAAGTTAATTCATGCAAGCATTTAACGATGTAACAAATTGACATTTCAAATTGCACTTGGGAAGTGGTAGATGTTAAAGTTGGGATAAATCCACTAAAAGAGCAAAAATTTGGATTAATCAAGTATAGTTCAATTTCAAATTTAATTTAATTTTCAACTTAATTAAGTAAAACTAAAAAATCAATTTCTGAAAAAAGAATTTCTTAATTTGAAATTGATTTAATTTAAATAATTAATGAAACAAATTTAATTAATTAATTAATTAATTAATTAATCAATAATTTAATATCAGATATTAAATTAATAAAACACAATTCAAACATGAATCGTATTCATGTAATCAGTATTTAAATCATTATTTAAATATTTTGAACTCTTCAATTACATTTATTTACAAAAAAAATAAACATTAATTATATCGAATATAATTATCCAAACCCTATATTGAAATTGAACATTTCAAATTTCAAACCCTAATATCGAAATTGAACATTTCAATTTCACTTAATTTTCTAATCCAAAGTTTAATCATTTACGAGCTAGTAGAGGGACCTTATGGACCTACAGATCATAAACTCCGATGATTTGAGATTAATTGGCTAAACTCATTAAACCGAATTAATCAATATTCGTTAACTACTGAGGTATATCATTATAGCTCGATAGTTGCACTCTCCTCACTGTAGATATATTTATGTCCATTTTATTTAACCATGATCAATAAGTCGATTCTTCACAGGTCATTAGTATTTACAGCTAGGTCAAAATTACCATTTTACTCGTGTGAATACATCTTGCTCCTTAAGCCACCACTAATCATGTATTGAACAATTCGTTTATAGTCCAACTAATAAACCATGTCCCTCTCGACCATGAGAGGGTGAGGCCCCTTTATTCAAGACCAGGAATCAATACTTAATGGAATAACTTATCTACTAACCCTAAAATGGGTAGGAGTGAATTTCATCTTATAGGACTATGTCCTCGGCTATCTATTCAGTCTTATCCCCAAAATGGGAGGCTTATTGAGCAGTGTTGTTTGATTACTCTCATCTATGCAGATAAAAAGATAATCCCAAATAAACAAAAGTTCATAGTTAGCTCATTATTAAGATCGATTTACCCCTAAGTCATCGAATTTAAACAGTCAGTTTTAACAGTAAACAGTCATTATAAAGAAAAGTGATTGTTTCGTGGTCCAGTCTTATGCAAAAGTCTTTTGCATAGGATGCCCCCACTCTCATGTCTCTACATGAACGATTTCTGGATCACATAGTTTGTATCATTATACAAACTTGGCCACATTTATAGTGTCCTCGGGACGAGGTATCCAATCTCATCCATATACTTATAGATATTTTAGGCTATAAACTATAACTTGATCCTCTTTATGTCTCTACCTAAAGTTAAAGTATTCATTATGCAATTTTATAACAGAATATGCAATTTCAAGTTGTGCAGATATCTATGGTTAATACCTGAATCGGTGCTTAGACCTCTGGTAAGATAATGGTCAGAATGAAGCATAAGGCAAATCAGAAACAACACGTTAGTCCCGATGTTTCTCTGTTTGGGGCTGACAATCCTCATATTGTTGTTGAAGATCCGTCCTCCAAACGTTCTTATGTGGAGCTTCGTCCTTTGTTTGTTCTTCTAAAATCCTAATGAGGGTTCTGATGATGTACCAGTTGCCCAATCCTTTTTGCAGGTGGTTCCAGTGAATCGGAGCTTCTCAAAGTTCGTCCTCTCACCATGGTTTTGTAGGATGGGTTAACAGTGGAAAATATTCATACTAATGTTCCAAAGATAAATTATGTTTCTTCTCATTTGCCTACTACTGACCCTCCGCTGTCTATTTCAGATGTCCTTAAGGGGTCTGCCTCAGTGCCTGTTGTTGGTGAGCCTACTTTCAAGAATACTCCTCTTGTTCCCCCCTTCTCCGTTGATTTGGATATGTCTCAAGAGGATACTTTACCCACTGAGGGCCCTCTTAGTGTTCAGACTACTTTGGGTTCTTCTACTGAGATTGATGCAAACCTTATGTTAGAGAAGTTTGTGATTAGAGGTTTGTTGCCAGATACGTCTTTGCCTGATCCCTCTAAGATTTATGAGGTTGTTGATAAGGCAATTACTAATCCTCCATTTACGTCTGAAAGTGTTCCTAAAAATTTGTCTGCTGCTGATGAAAAGGAGTCCAATGTTGTTCATGATGCAACTAACATTTTGCCTAACCTGGGAGAGTCTATTGTTCCTCTAGCGAATAGTCCTCCGAGGTCTCCTCTCGTGGGTCCCTCTACTCGTGTTATAATCATGGTGTGCCTTCTCTTCCTCTGTGGAGTCTAATGGTGGTAGTTCTAGTTTTGGTTTTGGTTATAGTTCCTCGGTATGACAGACTCTATTTCTTCTTCTGACAATATTCCTCTTTCTTAATTAGGGAAGATGAAGAAACGACCTTTTGTGTTTGCTTCTACTGAGTGTGGCCCATCCATCGATACTCGGTCCAAAAGCACTCCCTCTCTGCAACAAAGCACTGATTCTATCTAGGATTCGTCTATTTAACTCTCAGAGTCCAGTAGTGAAGATGATGTAACTATTATTAGGAATAAGCCTCGCACTAGGATTTGTCGTTGAAAATTCATCCAATGTCCCAGCTATTCCTATTGATGGGATATCCATCCATAGCGAGGATAATGTTCAATGTTGGAAATATGTGGTGCAATGTCGTATTGTTGATGAGAAAACTCTTTCTGACTGAACCAATTCGTGTTTGGAAATTATGGATTCTTAAACATACTAGAATTCATAAGTTTGTTGTGGACCTTGGTCCCTTTTATCCTCAGTGACTAAGAGAGCTTATTGTCAATCTTCCCTCTAAGTTTAATGATCAAGTAGCCCAAACTATCAAAAGGTTCACACTCGTGATAAATGCCTCTCCATTTCTCCTGCCACTATTAACGCTTATCTTGGGCATGATGAGTCTCCTCCTTTAGGTTATTCCCATCCTTCCATTGAGGACTCGTTGTTGAGCTTATTGGTGGCACTCGTTCTAAGTGGCTTGAGTCTAGTCAGTTATCTGCTTCTATTCTCAATGTGAAATATGCTATTCTGTATCATAGGCATTGCAATTGGTGCCTTCAACATATGGTTCCAGTCACTCTCCTTCTTTGGCTAGTCTTTTGTATCAAATTGGTACTATGTCTACTTTTAATTTTGGAGTATTTGTGTATAACTAGCTTCTTACGCATGTTGACTCTTTTGCAATCAAGTTGCCAATCAATCTTTCGGGGCATTTCTTTAGTCTTCTCCTGTCTCAGTGCCCAAATATTGTTGCCTTGAATGATGTTCATGGCCTCGCTCTTAAACTTCTTAATCTTAGCTACAAGATTTTTTTAGGGGGCTCATGCTCTTGACATTCTGCACAACATTCGTCCTCCTAAGGCCCCTGACATTCCTTTTCTAGAGGATCTCCAGGTTTCTGAAGGTTGTCTATTGATTCCTACTGAGCTGGGCACTAGCATTTTACACATCTTGTATGCTGAGTCTCGCTCTCTGACCACTTTATGCCTGATTTGACTAATGGAAGGGCTAAAATTGATGCATTAGTTCATCATCTCAATGTGTCTCTTCGTGCTCTAATGTTGCCTTTTCTTCTCAACCACCTTTTACTTATTGATTTTCTTCTTGGCAAAAGGGGGGAAATGGATGTGATTATGTTGTTTAGTGGATTTTGCTTGGTCTATTTCAATTGTTGTGTGGTTATTTTGGTGTTTGTTCTAAATGGGTTGTTTACTTTGTTTCGTTTGGGTTGTGATGTATTTGTTGTTGCCCTGACTATAATTTGTGTTGCCTCTCAATGACATGTTTGGTTTTTCTCATTTCTATTCAGTTCTTTGGTTGTTTTCCATAAAAACATCTTATTCTTTCCTTATTAGTGACAGATTTATTGGCGAGATCTTTTCCTTTATTCTTGCCACCAATATTGGTCTCTTTTCCTTGTATGGTTTGTATTTATTGGTTGGTTTAGGTGTTTTTAGGGCAAGCTGTCTTTTTCCTTGATCAGAGTTTTTCTTCCAAAAAGGTTTGTGCATAAAGATTTTGATATTGTACGATGGGCTATCTTCGTGAAGAAGAACGATGGTTTTATGTGAGGTTATTCATTTGGTAGGTGGGGAGACGGTGAGGTCATTATTGTGATAAGAGATGTACAGTGAGCCTAAATCTACAGACTCATTTAGAGTAGTACTTGTGTTAGGGGGAGCCTAATTTGTTCACTAGTATTTCAGTTATGTGTAAGCCGATTTTATGTAATTTTAGTTGAAATGTATGTTGTAAAACTAAATTATATACTAGTGGATTTCTTTTCACTTAGGCGAAGAGCCTTCTAGATATTGGTGTAGTTACACCGAACTCGGTTAACAATTTTTTGTGTTCCTTCTCTCTTGTCTCTCTTCCTATTGTTTTACCCTTGTCTATGAAATATTTCCTATCTTGTGACATTATTGTGATTCATATTTTATTTCATAATTTTATCCAAATCTAACTATATTCTCTCAATTTAAGATTTGAGCTTTAATCAAATCTCTATAAATTTGGCAACGCCATCCTCCTTTTCTTTTTTCTTCTTTTCACTATTGTCGCCAACCATAATTTGGTGAAGTTTATCTTCTTCTTTTTTTTTTAACCTTTGTGACCGTCTTGAAACTTACATCGTTAATAAGCTTCAAACTTGATCAAAAGAAAATTTATATATATCGAACTACAATTATCACTTTTGAAACGTAGCAACAGTGGTAAGTCCGAGTCGATCTCCAAGGAATAGTGATTTGTTTCGTTCAATTACTTTTCTAACTAGAGCGGTAAATGGGAGGGGGGGGGGGTTATGTGGAAGATAAGAGTGTGAAATTAAAATAAAAGTGTAAATATAATCTACAATAGGAGTCTATCTAATTTATAGAGCAAGAGAGAGTTTCTTGTGCAATTTCTTTCATTAAGCATCAATGAATTATACTAAATCTGTTCAAACTACTAGAAAATCTAATAGCCCAGTTAGCCAAATTCGATATTAAACCAAATTACCCCTAATTCAATTTACAACTCTTCTTTCTTATCGACATAAAAATTGAATTGCATTACAAAAGGATTCAATTGTTGACAGATACTACAAGCCTGAAAAGCCATATCTTATAGCATAATTTATTTGGAAAATATTATATTAGGGCATACATGCATTTGGTCAGAAAAAGTTTAGACTTTACACATGCGATCCTAATTTGCACAACTAAATCAATCAATATATGCGTAGGCTATGACGATTTTGCAATCAAGAATTTCATTAAACTAATTTGTCAGATCAAGTTATAAAAATTCCATTAAGATTCGATTAAATCATTCCAAAGAGTTCACAACAATTCATTAAATTAACTAAAAATCCTTCAATAAATTAAGCATATGGATCTCGCTCAGAGAAATGAGATAGAAGTTACCTCATAATTCATAGAAAAATCTTACATACACATCCAATCTGTCAATTATAACCCAAAACAAAAAGAAAAACAAACCTAAAGACACTAGATTCTAACAGGGAAGGAAGAAGAATGAAGGTTAACTTCAGCGTCCATCAATTCAACCCCCAAAATTTAGCATATTTTGTCATAAAGACGAAGGGAAGTATTTATTGAAATCATCACAGTGTTGCAACACTCGATAAAAAAAGGCCATGAATGTTAGGGAAATGTTGCAACACTAGCGTTGCTACCAGCTCAGAGCGTGAAACACTCTCCTGCACATTAGGCTACTACCTTACAACGTCAGACGAGTATTGGCTTCGTATAAAGTGAGCGTTGCGACGCTGAAGCAGGGGCATTTTGGTCTTTTTGATTCCTTTGAAGCCCAAATGCTCAAATCAACTCCAATTTGCTTCAAATTAACCCGATAAGCTTCAAATCGCCAATTCTACCTCTTGGTTACTTAGTACCTACAAAATAGGGAAATAAACACGTAAAATTCGATAACGAGCCCGAACTAAGCTAGGAATACTAGCTCTTTTGGAGAGCTATCAAACACCCCGAACTTAATTCTTAATCCTCTCGAGCAAGGTAGGAACACACAATCACATAGAATAAAAAATAATTAAAGATATACTAGCTTAATTTGCAAGGTTGTTACTTTGTTCTCAATAGTTAATTTGAATGAAAATTGTAATCAAGAACGAAATTCAATTATGATTAATCAATGAAGTACAAGTTTAAGAATGGTTCTTAATCTATGCATGCATGAGTGAGCTTAAAATCTTGCTAGTTAAGCTTGGATGACTCGAAAAAGTTTTAAAAGGTCCTCATCCTATTTTTCCTTCCTCTGGTTCGATTATCGATCTCAGACATACAACATTTGTAAGAAAGAGGGCAACACTAAGACAAGGGTGCCTAAACACACACACACAAAATAAAAAGGCAATTTATTTTACCTTGAGGGCTAGCTTTCATACCCCACTACCAAGAACCTATCTACTTTTTTTCTCACGGGCCCTAACTAGACACGACAGAGGTAGTACTTTTCACCTTTATCTATGCACACACACACATTTTTTTGGCAGGCATGTCGGCTTATTGATAACACAATTCACTTTGTCTAGTTTTGCTCTAAACCAAGCGTAGTTACTCCTAAGTCAAAGGTGGACCTTTAGGGGTGACAACAGAAGTATAAACCAGATAACCCAATTCTAAGCATGTAAGGAATTTCACAAAACAATAACTTGAAGATGTATGATAGATAAGAATTTTTTTTCAAAATTGGGCTAAAATCATGATCATGCTTTCCTAATATTCTTTCATGCAAATTTTATTACAGGAAGAGTGCGTCATAAACTATCATGGTGATAATAGAGAAAACAAGCTGGCAAAGCAATTAAAGCACACAAGCATTGTCCGAGCATAACGCTTAAGGACCCCAAGATAAAATAAATACAATCCCAATGGGTATCCCACCCCCAACTTAAAATAATACATTGTCCCCAATATATCTCAAGTAAGCTAAAAAAGAATAAAGGCAAGAGAACAGAAAACCTCCCCTGGTGGTGGTAATAAGCTCGCCTCTAAAAAAGATGCTCTTCTCTTCTAGGTCATCCCTACAAAACTAAAACAAAAAGAAACCTAATTCAGAAAACAAATAAAGAATGAAGTAAATTTTTTCATCTGGCACCCTCCAGGAAGGGCAAATTTTTAATGTCGATTGCTCGACGTGACCTGTCCCCTATCAAAAAACAAAGATATTCTCGTATTTCTCTAGTCCATTCTTGGATGAGTCGATATAGCCCGGTAAGGCTACAAGGCTCTGCATATTTTGAAGAGAACTAGACCGGTCAAATTTGGTATTTTTCATATGCTTGCACCTGCTGAGGGTTACCTACAACCAACAGACTAACCAAAGAGGTTAACTCAACAAGTTGACCTCGGAGGTCACGAACCTCGTCACTAAGTCGAGATGCTTCACTCTGTTGTTCCCATCCTTGTTGATGATATTTGTCCATGCTTAAAACACTGACGCAAAAAGGAAAATAAATCAAAAGCAAAAGAATACTCTAACTAAAAATTTAACTGACCAAACCTCAATGGCTTCTCCGGCAACGACACCATTTTTGCCGGCCCAAAACTTACGTTGTTAATAAGCTTCAAACTTGATCAAAAGAAAATTTGTATATACCGAACTACTCCTATCACTATTGAAACATAACAGTAGTTGTAAGTCCGAGTCGATCAGAAGGGAAGCACGATTTGTTTCATTAAATTATTTTTCTAAAGTTAGAGTAGTAAATAGGGGGAGGGGGGAGGGGTTGTGTGGAAGAGATAACATGTGCAAAATTAAAATAAAAGGATAAATGTATTCTAGAATAGGAGTCTACCTAATTTCTAAAGCAAGAGAAAGTTTCCTATGTAATTTCTTTCATTAAGGATCAATGAATTGCACTGAATCTGTCAACCCCTTAACCTATTAGAAAATCTAATAGCCCAATTAGTCAAATTCGATATTAAACCAAATTAACTTTAATTCAATCTACAACTCTACCTTTTAATCGACATAAAAATTGATTTCATCAATTGAATTTCATTACGAAAGTGTTTAATTGTTGAGACATACTACAAGCCTGGAAAGCTATATCTTATAGCATGATTTATTTGGAAAAGATTATATTAGGGCATACATGCATTTGGTCAGAAGATGTCTAGACTTAACACATGCGATCCTTATATGCACAACTAAATCAATCAATATATACATAGGCCATGACAATTTTGCAAAGAAGAATTTCAATAAACTAATTTGTCAGATCAATTTATAAAAATTCCATTAAGATTCAATCAATTTATCCCAAAGAGTTCACAACAATTCAGTTAAATTAACTATAAATCCTTTAAGAAATTAAACATATGGCTCTTGCTCAATGAAACTAGATAAGAGTTACCTCTTAATTCATAAACAAATCCAAGATATACATTCAATCTGTCGATTAAAAACCAAAACAAAAAGAAAAACAAACCTAAAGACACTAAATTCAAAAGGTAAAGGAAGAAGAATGAAGGTTCACTTCGGCCTCCATTAATTCGACCCCTAAAATTCAGCATATTTTGACCTAAAGACGAAGAGAAGTATCTATAGAAATCACCGCAGCGTCCAGTGTTGCAACGCTCGACAAAAAAAAAAGGCCACGAGAGTTAGGGAAATGTTGCAACGCTGGCGTTGCTGCCAACCTGGAGCGTTGCGGTGCTAGGAGTAGTGTTGCAATGCTCCCCTACACATGAGCCTTTTGCCTTGAAGCATCAGGCAACCATTGGCGCTTCGTATAAGGTGAGCGTTGCGACTCTAAAGCGGGGCATTTTGGCCTTTTTGACTCTTTTGAAGCTCAGATGCTTAAATCAATTCCAATTTGCATCAAATTAACCCCAATCAAATCGCCAATTCTACCTCTTAGTGGCTCAATACCCAACTAAATAAGGAAATAAAAACATAAAATCCGATAACGAGCCTGAATTAAGCTAGGAATACTAGCTTTTTTTTAAAGCTATCACTCTGCATTAGAAATTATTTTTGTGTTGTTGTCGCTAATCATCTTCATGTTTTGTTGGTTGCAACACATATTTAGGCCTTCACCTTCATCGTCTGCAGAGATTTTATTTTCTGCCAGAGAATAAAACTCAATCAAATTTTTTATTCATGGATCGTGAATCTTGATTGACGGTCTTTCCAAGTTAAAATCTTACTAACTTGTCCCCATTGTTCTTTTTTTCTTTAGGGGTCAAAAGCTAATAACTTTCACTTCAAGTGTGTAAGGTTTTCTTATCTAGCCGACTTCTACATATCTTTACAAAATTTGCTCCCTTTTTTCAAGCATGTTTAGCACGTAGATGCCATCTTTTATTAACTCTAACGGAAGTTATAGGCACGTTGGGGCATATGTTGGCAAACGTCAATGCATCATGCGTTCCTTACCATGCATTCATGTGCCAATTTAGGGTGTGACACACTGGTCCTCTTTCTGTTGTAAAGTCATTGCATCAATTCTAATGGTGGCTATGAGGGATGTTAAGGCATATGTTGGTATATGTCAATGTGCCCTGCATTTCTTGCCAAGCACCCTGCATCAACTTAGGGTGTGACATATTGGTCCTTCCTTTGTTATGAAGTTACTGCATCAAATCTATAGTGGCTATGAGAGATGTTGAGGTGTATGTTAGCTGACATTAATACGTCTCGCATTCCTTGCCATGCGTCTGTGTGCCAACTTAGGGTATGACACATTGATCCTCTCTCTGCTGTGAAGTTATTGCATCAATCTATGGTGGCTATAAGGTACATTGGAACGTATGTTGGCAGACATCAATGCGTCCAACATTTCTTGCTATGTGCCCATGCACCAACTTAGGGTGTGACACGCTGGTCCCTCCCTCTATTGTGAAATTACTCCATCAACTTTAATAGAGATTATACAGCACATCAGGGAATAGATTGGCACTAGGTTAATTCGTCCCACATTCCATGATAGGTGCCAACATGTGTTGCATATATGTAGCAAACATGTTACAGATGTGTAGCAGACACGTCACAGATATGAAGCAGAAACATTGTAGATATGGAACAAACATGTAATAAATATGTAGCAGACATGTTGCAAATATGTAGCATATATGTATGCCAGTGCGTTGCGTTCTACTTTTCAAGCGTTAATGCGTGCAATCAGCAAACTTGGAGATGGAACAAGAAGCAATGCAACCATCGACCTTGTAGATGGAGAAGCAATAGTACAACCCTCGAATTTGGATACGTAAAAGCAGCGATGCACCTCAAACTTGGAAATAAAGAAGCAGTGAAACCCTCGAACTTGGGGATGGAGAAGCAACAACGAAACCATCAAACTTGGAGATGGAAAAGTAGCAATGCAATACTCGAACTTGGAGTGGAAAAGCAATAACACAACCATCGAACCATGAAGATGAGAACGAGCCAGAAAGACTGAAGTTGATCTCCCAGATTAGATGGAACCAGGTGGACCGGAGTTCATCCCACATATGAGGTGGAACTAGGAAAACCAGACTTGATCTCACGTATGAAACGAAGCCAGGTCGATCGGACTTGATCTCGCATATGAGGCAAAGCTAGGTAGATCAAACTTGATTTCATATATGAAGAGGAGCCAAGTGAACCGAACTTGATCTCGCAGATATGGCGAAGCTGATTCTTTGGATGAAGTGGAGCGGACACCACATCAGACTTTGGAGATGGAGTGGAGTGCCACATTAGACATTGGACATGAAGAAGAGCAATACATCCAACTTTACAAATGGAACAGAGTATTGGTGAATCCTCTGCACTTACACTTGAGAAAGCATCGTCATATCCTCAATTATTGCTTTTGAAGATGCGACATTGAAGCTTTTGAGGTTGAGTTTAAAGAAGTTTTGGTTTTTTTTTTTTTTTTTTTTCTTTTTTACTAAATTGAACTTAAAGGTTGTCGTACCCTTTTTAATGAATAGGGATCAAGTCATAACGTAGTTCAATCGAAAGATTTTTTTTCTTTTTTTTTTTTTTTTACCATTCACCTTTTAAGCTCATGCAGGCTAGAAGCACCATGCAGTTTAGGCTCTTGTGATAAGGAGCTTCTACATTTAAGCATTAAGCATTAGAAGCTCTTATTTCATCATGGCTTCGTTCATCTTCTTCATTTGTAGGATTCATCAATATGATGAGTTTTGGCTTCATCGTCATGGAACCTTTTGTATTTGTGTGATTGACAACTTCCTCTTCATGCATGAAGGAGTAGACTATGAATCTTCTCCTACTTATTTATTTCACAAAATGGTATTGTCTTTAAGGTTTTCATCTTTCTTTCATGTTATTCGCTTGACATTTTGAGACGGTCAAAAGTGGATGTTGAAGGTTGATCTCTTTTTGATGTGGAGATACTTAGTGTAACGACCTGACGCTCTAAGTGGGTAAAGGAACATTACTACAAGTATGCATAAAAATCAAATGACTTTTTAGCAAAATCTGTCTAAATCCAACAAAGTTTCATAAAATGAATTTCTAATATAAAATCCCAAAGAATATAATTTCCTTGTTCGGGGTACCCCTATAATCAATTAAAAAACAAAATAAATAAATATTTGAATAAATCAATCAGAGATTTAAATGTTCAACTTCTAAACTAAACATGAAAACATGAGAAAAATAAAACATAGGCGGAAGTGTTTGGCAAGTGCCAAAGGTTCGGTCACGGATTCTTCTTGTCATTCATCGTTTTGTCCTTTCATTTACCTGAAAAAATGTGGATAAAAGAGAGAGTATAAAAATATCCAGTAAGTGACTGACTACTGGGACCACTAGGTGTACATGTTAGCCGCCCTATCGAGACAAAGGTGTGCATCCCGAACATAGGCATAGGCATAGGGATAAGGGGCGAACCCAAAGACCCACTTTCGTCAGAAGTGATTCCGAAGAGTTATAATATCAAGGTGGCAATCACATAAGGATGTCAAAACTTACAGAGGGGATGTACATAGTCCAATAAGGGTGCTAATAGACACCATCGGTCTAACATGCAACATACAATGTCAAATTTTATCTCAAGCCATAACATATTATCATCATTATGGTAACATAACTCATGAGTTCCAAGTACAGGCTGAATAGTCCATACATCAATCAATCATGGCAAATTATACTATCACAATAGTGCTTTCAATGCCTTCACAATCTCATCTTTCAACCTGGGGTCCGAAGGTGAATCGGTAGTAAATCACTTACCTCGATAACATGTGTAAATAAATTTTATCCAAACAACTAATCTCTTTTAAACCTTTAAATCCTGAATCCAACTCTATAACATAAATCAACATTTAAACTAATCATTTAAGGTTTAATATCCAATCCAAATTTTGTCCAAGTATCTCTGACCACATATCAAAGTGTGATTTGGTCCAATTACACCTCAACCCAGTAACTCTTTCAATCCTATGCCAAAATAAGAACCAAAGGTTGCAAATCCAAATTTACCGCATACTTAAGTAACATAAGGGGCCTTGAAACATTAAAATACCTCAAGAACCTTACCAAAAGTCTCGAAAACGAACTCAAACTTGCTGGACAATGTGCTAATTCCTCCTCCAAGAAAAAAAAAATCCAACCTTCAAATCTGAGTTTCTGATGATCTAGGGAGGCTGACGACGAAGCTGATGGCACGCGTGGACCGACTAGACGTCGGGACTGGCGCGGAAAAATGGTTGGACTCTGACAAAACTAGATCCACTAGTGGCGTCATCTGATCTGAAACAGTGAAGGAATGAGGCGACGATGGTTGCCTTTGCACGAAGTCGCAAGAGAGAGGGAGATAGGCGCGTCGCGTGCAGCGACTGGCAGTGGCAGCGTTGACGAGGAGCAGAAATGATGACTGCTTAATCCGGAACAGTGGTTGATGAACGTCGAACGAGGATAGCGACTTCAGGCGGCGTGAGGCAAACATGGAGAGTTTGCATGAGAGACTCGCAGCGCTTCACCTCGAACACGATAGAGAGGGAGAAGCATATGCGGAAGAGAAAGAGAGAGAGCATTTTTTTTTCTTATCTCCTTTTTTTTCCCTGTTTCCTTTTAACAATTAATTATGTACCCTAATATGTGTGTATATATAAATAAAACCTCTAAATCCAAATCGTAATTAGATTTAATTAAATATATATATATATATATATATATATATTCTTCCTTTTTAAATTCCAAATAAAACCCAATCTTTCCAAATCCTTCAATTAATTTAAAACAACCCCTAATTCGTTGTCGCATTAATTTAATGTCAAATTATTTACACACACTAACTCAATTTGTCTCAACTTCACAATATAATTCAAGAAAATTAAATAAAATTTTCCTAAAAATTTGAGTTGTTACATTCTACCCTCCTTAAAGAACTTTCGTCCTTGAAAGTTCTAATCTTGAAAGAGCTCTAACCACTATGTTCTCATCTCATCCTCTTGTTCCCATGTTGCCTCCTCGAATTGGTGATTTTGCCATAACATCTTTATTAGTGCTATATCCCTGTTGTGTAAAACTTTCACTTCTCTTGCAAGAATTTGTATAGGCTTCTCTTCGTAACGTAAGTTGTTATTCAACTGTAAGGGCTCGAAATCTACCACAAGAGATGAATCTGTCACATACTTTCTCAACATCGAGAAATGAAAGACATTACAAACTATAGAAAGAGACGGTTGCAACGCTAACCTGTAAGCCACATGGACAATTCGCTCCAAAACCTCAAATGGCCCAATACAATGTGGACTTAGCTTTGCCTTCCTACCAACCCTTAGAACACCTTTCATTGGTGCCACTTTCAAGAATACCTTAACACCCACTTCAAACTCCAAGTCTTTAAGCCTAAAATTGGCATAATTTTCTGCCTACTCTGAGTTTTTTACATGCATGCTCTAATCTTCTGTACTACCTCATTCGTAGTCGACACTAGCTCTAGTCTCGGTAGTCTTCGCTCCTCCACCTCACCCCCAACAAACTGGAGACCTGCAGTTCTTCCCATACAGGGCTTGAAATGGCAACATACCAATACTAGTCTGATAACTATTATTATAAGCAAACTCCATCAAATGCAGATGTAATCTCGGGGGTAAAACAACTATTGACCCAGTCATTATTACGAATAACCTTTGAAGAGTTGATTTACTGATTTTGTTATATCGAGTGGATACAAATATATCTACAATGAGGGGAGTGCAACTACTGGGCTTTAGTGGATTAAACCTTAGAATAGCGTGATGAGTAAATTTAAATTAAGAGAGTTAGTAATTATATATGACATAATTACAAAAAACTAGAGAACGGAATAATATTTAAATTAGATTAAAATATTAATGACATGAATAAAGATTCATGGTTATAGAATTGATGTTTAATTAATTTAATATTTGATATTAAATTAATTTAATTAGCTAAATAGTTTAATTAATTATATGGAATTAATTTTATTAAAAATTAATTGTTGGAATTAATTTTGGTTAAAATTAATTTTACAAATTTTTCCAATTTTTGAAATTTGATTTCAAATTATTTATTTTGTTTAAAATCCATTAAATTGAAAATTGGATTCCAATTTTAAGAAATTGATTTTAAATTAAAGAAATTGGAAATTTTGAACTTAGTGGGTTTAACCCACCTGAGACACTCAATTCCCACTTAATCCAAAAGTTGGTTTGGTGAAATTCTTCCATACAATCTAATTACATGCAGTTTTTGAACAAAAACAAGTGTGGTTTGCTGAGAAAAGGGATGGCATGCTGAAAGATTGTAGAAGAAAAGTTCTCCTTCACATACTACAGCAAAATTGATTTTTTCCTTGATTCCTTTAAAAATTCTTACTCATCTTGGATCGCACAATCCAATCTAAGGTCCTAGAGAATAGTAGGGAAGATCAAGTAGTGGTCTACAAAAAATTGCTATGGAAATTCGAGCTGAATTTGAAGTTGAAGAGAGTTCCTCAAAGGTATATTTTCAAACCCTAACTTTAGTTTATGAACATGCTTGCTTAGATGCAAAAATTGATTGAATTAGATTGTTTAATGATTCTGTTTGCTTTAGCTGATTGCATGCTAACTCCAGCAATATCTTCAAAACCCTATTCTAGTTTAGGAGCATGCTTGCTTAGTTGCTAAAATCTGATGAATTAGAGTGCTTGATTTTATTTGCTTCTACTAATTGCATGCCTACTCCAACAATCTGAACGTAGATCGATCTTGGAGAAAATTGTAGCCTCTGTAACTGGTCGAACAAGTTATCAATCTTGAGGAGGGGGACTTATTCTTGATGGTCACCTTGTTCAACTCTCTATAATCAATGCATAAGCGTAACGACCCATCCTTCTTCCTCATAAACAACATCTGTGCTTCCCAAGGTTGCTTGGCTAAAAGAAACCCTTATCGAGTAATTCTTGCAATTAAATCTTGAGCAACTTTAGCTTTGCTGGGGCCATTCTATATGGAGCCTTCGATATGGGAGCAGTACCTAACTCAAACTCAATAACAAATTCTATCTCCCGATACTGCGACATGCCAAGAAGATCCTCATGAAAAACATCCAGACAGTCCCTTACCATTAGCTCTGAGGTCAGGGCAACCTTAGCTTTCTTTAGTGTCAACCATACTGGCTAAAATACTCAAAGTTCCTTGATTAAGCAACTTATTGGCTTTCATATCCGATATTACCTTGGACAAGATCACAGTCTTAGCCCCTTTAAAATTAAAGCTAGCTTCCGTAGGGTGATAAAATCACCTTCTTAAGGAATCAGTCTATACTAGTATGATTGGAAGCCAACCAATCCATGTCAAATATAACATCAAAATCTTGCATGTCCAAGACTATCAAAGTCACAGCTAATACATGATTTGCTATTTCAATCTAACATGCTTTTATCTTTTTATTAGCTATCATAATTTCTCCAGATAGAGTAGAAACAGATAAAACATAATTTAAAGGCTCTAACTCTAACATCTTCACAAATGCTGGTGGTATAAACGAATGAGAAGAGTCATTATTAAATAGTACCAATGCATGGTGTCCCAGGATTAGGAGTATACCTATCACTACCGTGCCTGATTTCTCGGCCTCTGGCCAAGTTGTAGCATATACTCAACCCTATTATTGTTCTTTACTCGAACTCCCATTAGGTGTACTTGAGGATTGACCACCCCCAGTCTGAAACCAAAGGCATCGATCAGTTGTATACCCCACCTATTTACATCTAAAATATGTGCCTGTGCCAATTAAACAACGCCCCCAATGATGCTTTCCACATGATTTGTATACAAGCGTATCCCTCTAAGCCTTTACTATCTTAGAAAGCTTGCTGCCTAAAGTGCCATGGTGGTTTGTCTATATTTAGGCTATTCTTTGGAGGCTCTGAAGCTCTGTGATCAGCCCTTTTTTCTGGCCCGGAGTGGGCTCCCCCGCCAAAGATCTCAAGAACTCTTCCCCTGATACGCAACCTACTCGCACTACAATGCAGAACGCTGTAACATGTGTAGTCAGCTCTAGAGCCTACATAATACCTCACACCCCATCCCGAAGTCCCTTAGCAAACCTCTCAGCCCTTTTTATCTCTATAGACACTAGATTAGAGGCAAAGTAAGATAGTCTATCAAATTCCTCCTCATATCCTCTATAGTCATAAACCCTTGTTTCATGTTTGTAAATTCCATCTATTCCTATATTTGTATTGGAAAAAAAGTACTTCTCATAGAATCGTTCCTTGAATTGGTCTCAAGTCGCCCATCCACCATTAGTTTCTATCATTCTTTCTATCGAGTGCCACCAATGTTCGACGTTCTTATTGAGTAAGAAGACAACACATTGGAGTTTCTGATCATCAGGGTAGTTCATATGTCGAAATTTGACTCCACAATGGGCAATCACAGTTTCTGAAATCTCGCAAATGTTTTGCTTTTAGAGACAAGTTTTGTAAATTTTTACTTTAAGCCTGAACATGTGTCGAGTGGGCTTGCGGGGGTGGTACTAATTGTGTTTGGACTTGTTGAGTGTTTAAGTTACCTGCTCTGCCACTACACTGCGAACTAGCTTCTGTATCATCCCAATCAAAGATGATGTAACAATTTCCCAATTCGTGCTGCCATCGCCTTCTCATCAACCTAGGCACCAGGTGTGGTTGGAGTTAATGCATTCTAACTCCCATTAGCTCAATATTCTGTGCTAAGACACTAGAGGGTCCTAGGCTTGGGGATCCTTATTTGTGGAGGCGCAATCGTCTTCCGAGTCTGACTGCTTATTGCAAATCTTGGCAACCCTGAACCAAAAGGGTCACTAGGCAGTCGCGAAATCCCTAGTACGAGGATATTTTAAACTTTAGGGTCTTCACTCCAACCCTTCGGATTTCAACCACGACTACCTCTTCCTTTCATTTGTACCATTGATAGCACAAAAAATGTGCTATTTTCCTCTTCTTAATTCTAGGTTGTTACTATGTTCAATGTGTTTATTTAATGATTTTATAGGTATCAACCATCTTGTAGGTAGAATCAGTCGTTACGAGCTGTTCAGGGTTAACTTGGAGCAATTAGGAGCTAATTTACGAAAATAGGCTTCAAAAGGATGTAAATGACGAAAATTCCCCTGGTTGGAGCGTTGTGCAACATTACAAGATAGTAACCTCCATAATGCTGAAAAATAGGGTAGCGTTGCAACGCTCCAAGTTTTGACAAACGTGCGTGCGAAGCCTTGTAGTGTTGCAGCGTTGTGATACTACAACTGCTGTATAAAACATTTCTTCTTCATTTTAGGGTAGAACATCAACACATAATCATCAACCTCTCAATCGACTCTTATGTCGATTTCCTCCTCTTCTCACCTCTCCACTTGTATTTTTCTCCATTTTCTTCCTTCTTCTCATGTAATTAATTGAGATGGGGCCCATATTTATCTTCTTCATCCCATGGGAAGGTATGTCCTAGGGTTTTCCCTTGTTTAGAGGACTTTGGATTGAACTCTATGTAGTCTTTGGAGTTTCATTTAAATGCAATTTCATATCTTGATTATGAGTTTCCTTTCGGATTGAATCACTATGTCATCATATTTCCTCTTGATTGTCTGATAAACTATTTGACTAACTATTTTCTCTTTAAGTGTAATATATATATATATATATATATATCGTTTTGGTTTGTCTTGTTTTGTTTTTTTGCATTAAACGATGTTTATCACATCAGACAGGAATTCAAATTCAAACATATTCAAGTCAAAAAGTCAAGAAGCAGAAATCCAAAACAATAAGAATCAAAGAAATCAAAGAAATAAGTTAACTAAGAAAGTGTTGAAAAGTGAAAGAAGACATCCCTGGAAAGGTTGAAGTGAGGTCACCATAGGGATTCTTCCACGTGGGCAATCAATCTTCCTCACCTAGGCCAATGGTCTCCTTGCCACGATCCACAGAGACTCCGTGAGAAGGCTGCACTCATTAACATTGACCATGAAAATGTTTCTCCCATCTTTTCCATTTAGATTCAAAGATTCAAAACTAGAGTCAGATTTCATCTCCGCGTGGATTTCTGATACGTGGAAAAGGGAAAGTAAATATACGTGCATCTTATGATATGCGCTGATCTCCATGCGTCGATGGTCATGCATTGGACTAAGAAATATGCAATATGAATTTAAGAATATATGCGATGACCATGCGTTCCTGCCATAATTTTTCTTGATTTCACGCCAAGTATAACGAGAATGCAAGTTTCTCGGGATGATCCAAGGTCGAACTTAGGGACTTGTAACTAAATGTTGCGAAGTAATGCGTTTGAGGCAATGAATAAAAAAATAAGGAAGTTAAAAGACTATGCGCTACTCCTACTCCTATCTAAACAGATAAAACAATGGAAGTATGACTATGAGAATTGATAAAGATGCGGCAACTGTTAACGCGTAATAAGATGCATGGAAAAATAAATAGAATGGTGGAAGGGACAAATTCACCGCATCATTAAGCTTGATCACAAGGGTAATCCCGACTCGCCACACTAACGCTCGTCGCACACTTCTCAGTTGTCAGCCGCATGCTTATATCTCTATAATGCATGGTTGTGTTGAACATGAGATTATTCCTATCTCTAGGAACACTACTTACTTTGCTTAGTGAGTTCCACTACTTACCCTATCGGGCAGTTAGTCATTGCTAATCAGCTCATAGAGAAAGGATTGTGAAAGCTCATAGACAAGAGTTGCTACAACCTCACACTAAGCAAAGAGGATTAACTCACTATACTCGTGCAACACACACCTCTTGGTGGTTTGCTATATGCTTCATATCTCTATGACACATGATTGAGTATGCGATAACACTTGTAAACTTACTTAATTCGTTGCAATGAAAGTAGGGGATGATAAAGAAGAAGATAATGAAAATGGTGTCGAAGGAAATAAAGAGATGCATTGATTACAAAATGTATGAATGTCTTAAGCCAAAATGTAATACAATACAGAGATAAGAGAAGAGGTGGAGGGCTAGATGTAGGCAACCTCTTGCTTCCATCAGATGTATGTCAAGGTTGCGTTGGTGCTATGGATGGGCGGTGGAGTAGTCTCTCTCGAGCTCTATCTCCGGAAAAGCTTCAGTCATCACTCGGAATGGGTTAAAGGAATGAAGAACTCTCACAGAACGTCTTGCTCATGCTCTCATCTATGATCACAAGGATCTGCCTTAAGGCAGAAGCTCGGATGCCTTGAATTTGGGCTCTACTGCTCTATTTATAGAGCTCAAACGCTGACAGCATTAGCGGTCCCGCTCTGAATCACTGCCACTTTCGGCACAGTAGGTGAAATGTCAACATCATCTTTCTAGTACTCCCAAGGTACGCATTCATGCTTGTTTTCCAAAGTACCATCACATTCCACCAACCTTGCAATCACTCTTCTATCATGGTTATTACTCTGTAGCCGCAAGCTCCATGCAATGAACACATGCGATCAATTTTGCAATGGTCTAGAATTCACTGCATGCGATCGATTCCTAGATAGCTACAAAAATAGACATTTTGAAGCAGAATAACGCATAATATTGGGTTAGTAGAGATTTCCCATGCTGATCGACTCAAGCTCACTTTTCACATGAATTCTTAGTATTATCACCCTATATTCTACTTGTTAGCCTTTATAATTCTAAATAAAATGCTACAATAACTTGTATTTCTACTAGCTGTCACACCCCCCAAAATTAGAAAGTTGCAGTACTCTTGCCGAAAAGCTAAAAACAAACTCGTTCAGGAATGCGGTAAAAGATGTTTGAGCAGAGGTTTGCACATGATAAAACTTAGACTGTCAAAACTTGAAGAAGCTATTAAAGTGAGGTGAGCCTTGCGATGTTTAGTTACCTGGATAGTTAGTTCCTCTAATTCCAACCGGAGCGATATGCTAAGGTTAGAGCAGCTCCGCCCTTTCGTGGAATCACTCTCTGCAAGAAGAAAGGTCACTTGAGTTTTGAGTGCCTATAAAAGAAGGGCGCAAAAGGACAGATGACATTACCAAAAACCAGAGAAAGAGTTTCCTCTTTCTTGTCTTTCTTCTCCCTTAATCTATCTCTATTGGCATGCTTTTCTAATTAAACAGATGGGACTTGTTGGCGTGCCTATTCTTCTTGTCCACATGGTACCTTTATTTCTCTGCATTTTGGGAGCTGAGCATGCAAAATTGGAGAACTCTTTGATGAAAGTTGTGAGCTCTTAGAGACCCTGTTCATCTTCCCCTTGCTATCTCTGTCCAAGCTAGTTACTCTTATGCCCACCCCACGTTAAAAGAAGAGTTGGAGTGAATGATAAGTATTGCCATGGTTGCTAATCTTTCAACGCAAAGGTAGGAAAGCAAACAAAAGTGAATTTCAGAAGGATAATGCATAAAAGATAACAAGAAAATAACCTACGAGCAGAATAACAATTGCGACCATACTTTGGAATTCATGCAGACATAGCCATCCGTTGAATGATGGAGAGGACTCTTCCGTTGAAACCACGTTCCGAGAGGAATTATTATCATACCCACAAGGAGCGGATGCACACCATATCCAAGAAAGCAGCCATAAATCCAAAATGACAATGATCAAATAAATAAACTAAATGAAAGCAAAGTAAAGATAAAGTAGAAGACGTCCCTAGAGAAGTTGGAGTGAAGCCACCGCAAGGAGTCTTCCATGCAGAAGATTAATCTCAACTGCTTAGGTCAATAGACTTGTCCTGACCATTGGAGATTCCAACAATTATTGGTCGCATGTTGGTTAACACGCTCCTAATACTACTTCCAACTTATGTGATAGATAGCCTTTCTATCTCAGGGTCAATCTTGATTTTCGTCGCACTGCCTTCACTCAAATATTGTTTGCAACTTGGTCGTACAAGCTACAATACGCCCAAGATAAAAAGGGTGCCTGAAAAAACATAAAACTTAACAAACTATTAGCTGCCAAGTCCTCGGCAACGGCGCCAAAAACTTGATGCATGGAAAAGGGAGAGTAAATTGCGTGCATCTTATGATATGCGCTGATCTCCATGCATCGATGATCATGCGTTGAACTGAAGAATATGCATTAATCGTGTATGCGATGATCATTCGTTCCTATCACAAGTTTTCTTACTGTCTCGCCAAGTATAACGAGATCACAAGTTTCTCGCGGTGATCTGAGGTCGAACTCAGGGACTTGTAATTAAATATTGCGAAGCAATGTGTTTGAGGTAATGAATAAAAGAATGAGGAAGTTAAAAGACTATGCACTACTCCAACTCCTAACTAAACAGATTGAGCAATGGAAGTATGACTATGAGAATTGGTAGAGACGCGGCAACTATTAACGCGTAATAAGATGCATGGAAAAATAATAGAATGATGGAGGGGATAAACTCACTACAAACTTAAGCTTGATCGTAGGTAATCCCAGCTCGCCACACTAATGCATCACACACCGCTCGGTGGTCAACTGCATGCTTATGTCTCTATAACGCATGGTTGTGTTGAACATAAGATTATTCCTATCTCTAGGAACAATGCTTACTTTCCTTAGTGAATTCTATTACTTACCCTCTCGGGCAGTTAGTCGTTGCTAATCAGCTCATAGACAAGCATTGTACTAGCTCGTAGACAAGCGTTGCTACAGCCTCACACTAAGCAAAGAGGATTAACTCCCTATACTCATGCAACGCACACCTCTCAGTGATTTGCTACATGCTTCATATCTCTATGCCGCATGATTGAGTATGCGATAACGCTTGTAATCTTACTTAGTTCATTGCAATGAAAGTAGGGGATGATAACGAAGAAGATAATGAAGATGGTGTCGAAGGAAGTAAAGAGATGCATTGATTACAAAATGTATTAATGTCTTAAGCCAAAATGTAATACAATATAGAGATAAGAGGAGAGGTGGAGGGCTAGATGTAGGCAATCTCTTACTTCCATCAGATGTATGTCAAGGCTGTCGGTGGTGCCATGGATGGGCGATGGAGTAGTCTCTTTCGAGATCTATCTTCGGTAAAGCTCCAGTCGTCACTCAGAATGGGTTGAAGGAATGAAGGACTCTCAAAGAATTTCTTGCTCACGCTCTCATCTGTGATCACAAAGATCTACCTTAAGGCAGAAGCTCAGATGGGCTTTACGGCTCAATTTATAGAGCTCAAACGCCGATAGCATTGGTGGTCCCGGTCTGAATCATTGCCGCTTTCATCGTGGTAGGTGAAATTTCAACATCATCTTTTTGGTATTCCCAAGGTTTGCGTTCATGCTTGTTTTCTAAAATACCATCGCATTCCACCAACCTTGCGATCACCCTTCTATCATGGTTATTAAACATTGTTGAACAAACTGTTTTTGTATTTAATAAAGTATTTGATATTTTATTCATTGTCTATAAAATATGTGATAGTTTATTGCATTAACCACTAACTAATAAACTAACATTCGAGATTATCATTGTAACTTAAACATGTATGTGGAGACATACGGGTGGATCATATTCAAGTGTTAACCTAAATGGTCTATAGTATATGGATAAGACTGGGTACCTTATCCTGGTGACACTACGAGTATGGCCAACTTTGTAGGTGTTACAATTGTTGTAAAGTGTTACAAATGATCTGATCCTGATCATTCATGTATTAGACATGCGAGGGGGGATATTTTATACAAAGGAGTTTGTATAAGACCGGACAATGAAATGTTTAGTCTCATTATATAACGTCGTTCATAATAAAGACTTACATTTCACCAGGATTCCCATAGGTAACATGAATTGAATCTTGAATAAGTTGTGAACTCCTGCCTATGAGGGCAGTCTTTTGATATGTATGGATGAAAGTGGCTAGATCGCCGACTCAACAAGCCTACCATTTTTTAGATTCGTCTGATGGGGAGCTAGGAACATAACTACACAACATGGAATTCACTCCTCTGCGGAAACAGGGGCAAGTAGATAAATTACTCCCTTAAAAGTTGATTTCGGGTCTTGAACAACGTGGTATCACACCCTCTCCTGGCCTGAGAGGGGTTTAGTCATAGTAGAACTATGATCTATTGTTCATTAGAGGGATCAGTGATACTTAAGGAGTTAGATGTAACTATAGAAGTAAAACGGTAATTTGGCCAGTTGTACTTACGAGCAATATGTGAACGGTCATCGTACTATTGTTTGGTTATATCCAATCGACACAGAAATATATCTGTTGTGCAAAGAGTGCAACTGTCGTTCTTTAATGGAGTGCTCAACAGTTAACGAATGGTGAAAAATGTAATTAAGAGTCTAATTAATTATTCATGTACCGTTGAAGCTTCAAGCTACAGGTCTATGAGGTCCCCTTCGTAGCTCATTAGGATTTAGTTGAGAATCGATTTTTGGATTAATTTGTATTGTTCAAATTAATAGAGGGATTTAATTATATATGATATAATTAAATTATTTCATCTATATATGATATAATTGGAATAATGTATTTGATACATTAAAGCTTAATGGGAGAAAATAAATATTTGAATGAGATTCAAATATATTTTCTAAGAATGAGATTCATAGTAGTTAAATTCAATATTAATATGATTTATATTAAATGTCATACAATAGAGAAAAGAAACTATAGTTTAATATGTGATACAATATTAAAACTATAGGTTATATGTTATATTTGGTGTAACATATAATTTAATATAAATATAATATGATAAGTTAGTTATCATATTTAATTATATTATATTATTATTATTTGAATAATATGGAAATGAGTTACAACTCCCTTCCCCATCTTTTCTATCCACCCACATTAGTGGGGTGGTTGTGTTTTTATGGCAAGTAGAATAAAAGAAAAAAAGTTTTTTCTTTTTCTTCTACGACAACGGATGTTGTTGTTGAACGCTTGAGGTTTACAAAAGAGTTCTATATCTTTGAGTTGTGCCTGAAAAACATCTCAATCTTCTTTCTCCTCCACATTAATCTTTCCCTCTAAACCAAAATAGTCAGAGGCCACCACTCTTGGATTCTCAGCCTGAGAATACCAAGGTTTCACTGGGGTAGTGTCCGGGTTTTGGTTCGAGATTCATCTTGAAGAACGTCTTCAAGAAGTTGATGACTATTCGTGGGAAATTCATGAAGAAAAGGTCTTCAACGGTGAAGTTTTCTTGAATAACATGTTGTAATTTAGTTTTAAATGCATATCTATTTGTATATTTATTGTAAATTTTGTATTCAATAATTAATGAAATTTGGTCGATCCCCTTCCGCTCAAGGTTCTCCTCATACGAGTTCTTTCACTTCCTTCATAACGAAGTCATTTCCTTCTTCTTTCAATCCCCCTTTCAAAGCTTCCCAATAATCAACTCCTACTTCATCGATGCATTGACATGTTTCCAGGTCATCAGAGTACTTTAATGCATTAAACACGTTGAATTTAACTTGTTGATCGCCGACTCGATCGGTCAGTTCTCTTTTATACACGTCAATCAATGTGCGTCTTGTGGACAGGAATGGGTGCCCCATGACGATGGTAATTTCCATGTTAGCCTCATATTCTAAGATAATAAAATCAGTAGGGAAGATAAATTTGTCAACTTGAACGAGCACGTCCTCAATCTTCCCCTCAGAGTGTATTATTGATCTATCGACAAGCTATAAAACTACTGTGGTAGACCTGGCCTAACCAATCCCTAACTTCTTGAAAATAGATAACAACATCAAGTTTATGCTTGCACCTAAATTGCATAACACATGGTCGACTTCTTTGCCTTTAATGGAATAGGGTATAGTGAAGCTTCCTAGGTCTTCATTTTCGCATGGATATTATTCTTGAATAAATGCACTACACTTATGGCTCAGCGCAACGGTTTTGAATTCGTCCAACCTATGTTTGTTCGGAATCTGGGACTGGCATTGTCATAACTGCCCTCGGTCCAAGCATAGGAAAGGGTTGAATAATGCACTACATTCAAGGGTAATTTATTTTCACTGATCTCAGACTTATACCACAAAAGCAGTAAAGCAGTAAGATCGAGGTCGAATTCACAGAGAGACTATTGAATCAACTTAGGACAATTTATGAATTCCACTTAAAATGGGTTTTGATGGTTTTGTTTTTTGTTTTTTTTTTATAATGTAAGTTGACAAACAAATAGAAAAAAGCAAGAGTTAGCATAGAAAAAGGTTGAATCAAATTGAGAGAAAAATCTTGGGATTAGTTTGTATGTTTTTTTTTTTAAAAAAAAAAATTCTATCGTTAGACACTAGTTAATTTCTCCAATTATGTGAACCCCTTAACCTATTAGAAATTCTAATAGCACAATTACCCAAATTTGATAAAAAAATCCAGACCAGACCTAATTCGGCTTCAAACTTTTCCTTGTTAGTGACATATAAGTTAAAACTGGAAATCATTAAGAAAGTGTTCAATTGTTGAGACATACTACAAGTCGGAAAGCCATATCTTATAGTATGATTTATTTGGGAAAGACTATACTAGGGCATACATGAGTTTGGCCAGAAAAAGTCTAGAATCTACACATACGATCTTAATACATGCAACTTAATCAATCAATAATGCATAACCTAGAATTATTTTGCAAACAAGAATTTCAACAAATTAATTTGTCAGAAAAATTCAACGAAACTCTAATAATATTAAAATGAATCCACCCAAAGGGTTCACAACAATTGAATAAATTAAACTAGTAACCTTCAAGAATCAAGACATATAAATTATACTAAGAAAATTACCTAGCCTTTAAAAGGCATATCGGAATTACAATGATCTAAAGAGAATCGAGGTTGACTATGGCGATAATCGCTCAATAATTTGACTTTAATGGCTCCCAAAACCAGACTGTTGTAGACACACAAACTATTCAAAGGACGCGTTATAGTGTTCCCTCTAACGCTCAATTGCACCACCCGCGGCATCGAATTTTCGTCAATCGTTGTAGCATCACAACGCTCTGAAGGAGTGTCGCTGAGCGTTATGTTCCATTGGAGTTCAAACATCAAACAACGTTGCAATGGTGGCAATGATCTAACTCTGGAGCGTTATGACGCTTGGGGCAGTGTTGCAATGTTGCCCTGCCTTACAGCGTCGAATGAGCATTGGACTTAGGCTTATGAAGAGCGTTGCAATGCTGGAACATGGTAGAATTGTCCTTTTGCATCTCAGCTTGATTTGGTATGTTTGACTTCTAGTTTTTCCTTTTTTTTTTTTGCTTGATTCTTCATCCTTGCAATGTACTTGCTCCATTGGGTCAATTTTCCTACAAAATAAGACAAATAAAACACAAGAATTACCCAAATATAGGAATGTTAAGGCCATAAACTTGACTCTTTTTGAGAGCTAACAAACACCCCTAACTTAAGACTTGATCGTCCCGAGCAAGATAATAACACTCAGTCATGGAAATTGATAAGCAATCCTTCACTCCATTCATTCTCTAATCTCAACAATCTTAAGGGTCGCATCACATAACAAAATCAAACAATCACTCAATTGAGACTTGTTATAAAAAGTCATTTTTCAATTAAAGCCATGTATGAATGAAACACCAAGACATGAAACTTTTTCGTAAATCGAAAAGTACCCAAAAAAGTTTTATCCTACTCCCATCTCATCTTCCCTCTACTCTGGCTCGATCATCAGCTTGAGACATACTTTTATTGTATGTCAAAGAGCAACACTATCCAGGAGTGCCCAAAACTAATGCACACAAAACATAGAGGACATCGGTTTTACCTAGAGGGCTAACTTTCAAACTCTACCACCAGGAACCTATCACTCTTCTCTTGCGAGCCCTAACTAGACATGGTGGAGGTAGCTCTTTTCACCCTTATCTATGCACACACACACACACACTATTTTTTTGCAGGCACACCGATTATGCCTCATTTTTATGGGCTTTTTTTTCTAAAAGAGAAAAGCAACTAGTATGATTCTCTTTTATTTTTTTTCTCACACTCAAGTCTACTATTTTCTCACTATCTAGTTTTACTCTTAGTCACTAAAAGTTTCTCCTAAGCCAATAGGGGGCCTTTCGAGGTGACAATGAAAATCCAAGATGGATAATCCGTTTCTAAGAATTCAAGGGATTTAAAACATAAAAATTTTCAACCTAGGTTCACTTACATGGATCTCATTAATATTTTTTTAATAAAAAACTCAAATTTGTGAAAATTACTCCTTTTTAAGAACAAGCAACCCACTGAGTGCATCATCAAATTGTCATTAAAAGAAAACGACAAACAAAATAAACAAATATTGAAGCATTCATCAAAATAGAATTTGACAACAATTTAGATTTTCAATCAAATTATCCAATTATGAAGCATGCTTTGCCCAACCCCAACTTAAAAGCTATGCATTGTCCTCAATGTATATTCAAGCTTCATGCTAAGGACAGAAGGAAAAAGGGGCAAGAGGGAACAAAAAAACACCCCTAGATTTTTGGGCACAAGCATGATCATTTGAAAGCATTCCTCATGTTGGAATATTAAAGCACACATGCACAGTGGAAGCAAAGATCGATAATGTTCTAATCACATTAAAACAAGAATAAGCATGCATAAGGGTTAGAAATTACAACCTTTCTAGAATCCACCACAATCCTCCTCTCTCGAGTTCGATCGACACCGCCAAAGAAGCAATTGATTTTACAAAATTCAAAAACCAAACTATTTATAGAAAAATACTTGAAAAATCCTATCTTGCATGTCTTCCACCTCAAACTCTACTAGCTATAATCTTTTAGGTGTCAAGTTTGGGAAGTGCCACTTTAAAATCCATTTAGTTAGTGGAAAGATCCAAAATTTTTTATTAAAAAAAATGAAATAAAATTTTCAAAATTTTAGAAAATTATTTAATTAAAAAAATTTCAATTAAATAAAATAAAAAAATTTAAATCACATATTAAATTATCTTTGACACGTAGGTTTGATTAATCACACTAATCAAGTTTGAAAAACACTTTCATGCTAATGATCAAGTATACTCTAAAAAAATAATTATTTAATTATTTAATTATAAGTTATATCTCATATAAAATACAATTTTCCTAAAAGGCTGAATTTGAACATTTCAAATTCTTACTTCACCTAGTTCTGCAATTTTGTCCGTATTGAGCTAATAAAGAGACCCGATGGACCTACAGATCATTGGCTCCAACAATCCGAGACTAACCGGTCAAACTCTTTAACCTAGTTAATCAACATTTGTTAACTAACAGGACTGTCAACTATAGCCTGTAGCTGCATTCCCCTCATTGTAGATATATTATGTGTCCATTTGATATAACCATCATCAATAGGTTGATCCGTCATAGGTTGTTCTTAACCTCAGCTATGTCAAATATTGAAATGCCCCTGAGTTACATATTTTCTTAAGTACCACTGTCCCTCTAATGAACTGATTTAGGATCATAATCATTAAATCCATTCCCTCTCAAACCAACGCGAGGATGGGGCCCCTTATTCAAGACTTGAATTAGCCCTTAAGGGAACAACCTTTCTATTATCCCTAAAATGAGTATGAGTGAATTCCATCTTGCAAATTCTATGTCCACAGCCATCTATCAGTCTTATCCCTAAAATGGGAGGCATATTGAGTAGTGATGTTGAGCTTACTCTCACCTATGCAGATCAAAGGACAATTGCAAATAAACAGGAGTTCATAGACAACTCAGGATTCAGATCAATTTATCTAGGTCATCAATAAGTGAAATTAATCGGTGTTGACATTAAACGGTGTTAATTCGTAATAGTGATTATTTCGTGGTCTGTCTTACAAAATCTCATCGTGTAAAACACCACCACTCACATGTCTCTACATGAACAAACTGATCACATCGTTTATGACAGTTCACAATATTTGTAATAATCATAAAGAAGGTCGTATTCAAAAATATATCTAGAAATAGGTACACAAACTAATCCAAGTATTATTGACGGTTTAGGCTATTTTACTCGAACTTGATCAAACTTATATCTCCACATAAAGTCCAAGTATTCATGACAATGGCCAAGGGTTTGTAGTTTATTGGATTTGGAGTTATTAAACAATCAACAACACTTGTCTGAGTAAACTTTATATATATTTACTATTTAGAAAACTACGAGTTTTAGGATATACAACCCAACAAACTCCCATTTAGACTAATACTCCTAGTGGGTTACAACAAAGTTGAGTGATGTGAGAGATAACTAAATACAATAAACTAGAGCATCGCATACCGACAATTTCTTCCACTTGCCCTATTTATTCTACTCGTAGTCCTAAACTCTTTGTTAGGACACCAATTCTTAAAAGGACTTTATTAACGTAACGGGTTGGCACAACAACTAAACGATGATCGAATTCTTCATTAAACGATATAAGTCAAACAAAGACTAGATGATCGATTACAGTTGTTATTCGATCGCATACCGAACTCTACAAACTATACATGATCACTGAGTAATACTAGACGATCGCTTACAAAACACTCCGCGATCACTTACAAACTACTACACGATAGTTTACAAGATATTACATGATCGCTTACCGGATACTACATGATCGCCTGCCAAATACTATACGATCATTGAGCTCTGCTACTCGATCACTTAGAAGTAGAGGTAGACGATGACGACACACTATGATAGAGTCTTCACGATAGTAAAACCCGAACTCCCACTCTTGAGAGCTCACCTTCCCCATTCCAAATATGCAAAATTTCGTGCCTCCCTTTCTGTTTCTTTCTTCTTTTAAACACTCAACTTCTGAACAGAATTGAAAGTAAATTCAGTTGCGATCCCCAACCTCCATAACCGACTTAACCGCCGACGCTCCTTTAACTTCTTTATTCTTCCTTCTTAAATTTAGAGGCCTATTATTACCTCCCACCTCCAATCGAGTACCTCCTAAGTCGCCTCATGCTCCGGCAAGCCCTTCCACTTCACTAAAACTTCATGTCCTTGCTGTGATAGCCCAGGTTGAGAGCTCAAAACAACTTCTGGTTCTGACAGCCAAGTATGATTTTCATCGACTAAAGGGTCCACAGACGATTCCTCTTCTGGTTGTCCAACCAATTTCTTTAGCCGCGACACCTAAAACACTGGATGGATGGACACTGTTGTCGGAGGATTCAACTTATAAGCTACTGATCCCACTCTGTCAACCACCTGATATGGCCCATGATACTTGGGAGATAATTTCACAAACTTCTTTTTCCGAACTGAAATTTGGTGATAGGGTCGTAACTTCAGCCATACCCAATCACCAACTTGAAATTCAACATCACATTGCTTCTTGTCACCAAACTTCTTCATTTTCTCTTGAGCCACCCTCAAATTGGTTCAAAGTCACATTGGCAGTACAATCATCCCCATAGTAAATCTACACTGGGGGTTGTCGTCCATACACAATCTGAAAAGGGGAAAAGCCAGTCGAAGCATTATTTGTGTTGTTATACCAATATTCTACCCAATGCAACCAGTTAATCCATTCTCTCGGTCGCTCTACACAGAAGCACCTCAAATACATTTCCACGCTACGATTCACCACCTTTTTCTGACCATCCAACTGAGGATGATAAGTTGTACTGTGATGGAGCTTGGGACCCAACAGTCAGAACAACTCTTGCCAAAAGTGACTTACAAACACCTTGTCTTGGACCGAGAAAATTGACTTCAACACCCCGTGCAGTTTAACTATTTCTCTACAAAATGTATCTGCTACAATACTAGCATTGAAAAGGTGTTTCAAAGGCAAGAAATGAGCATATTTACTTAATCGATCAACTACTACTAAGATCACATCATACCCCCTGGCCTTCGGCAATCCTTCAATGAAATCCATTGATATGTCAGCCCATACAACATCAGGGATAGGTAATGGCATTAATAATCCAGCTGGTGACAAGGCCAACGATTTATTTTTCTGGCATACCACACACTCCTCCACATACCTCTTAACAGCTCCCTTCTTGCCTTCCCAATATAGTTCTCCTATCAACTCCTATGCCTATAGAAGATACAAGGTGTCCTAAAACTATTCCGTGAGAAGCTATGAAGTGACATTTTTCATAATTCAAAACCAAATTTGTTTCTATGCATCTTTTCAAAATCAAACTCAATAGTGCAAACAATCTTCAAAAGAATTACCATACACAGTGAAATCATCCATGAAAATTTCTATGCACTTTTCTACATAGTCAGAGAAAATGCTCATCATGCATCATTGAAACGTCCCTGGGGTGTTACATAGCCCAAATAGCATTCTTCTAAATGCATATGTACCATAAGTGATAGTAAAAGTATTCTTTCCTTGATCTTCCTGTGCTATTGGTATTTGATAAAATCCAGAAAATCGTTAAAAACAATAATATGGTTTTCCGGCTAACCGTTCAACCATTTGGTCAATAACAGGTATAGAAATGTGATCTTTTTTTTTATGTTAACTGTTGAGTTTTGTGAATTCTATTCATTTTCACCAACTGTTTTGCACTCTCATTTGGATCATCTCACCTTTATCATTTTTCACAATGGTCATCCCAGTTTTCATCGGCACCACGTATATCGGACTTACCTATTGGCTATCTGACACTAGATATATTATTCCGACTATAAAGCTTGAGGATTTCCTTGTGAACAATTTCTTTAATGGTTGGATTTTGTCTTTTTTAAGGTTGAATAGTTGCCTTAGCTCCGTCCTCTAGAACGATTATGTGCATGCAAAGGGAAGAGCTTATCCATTTGATATCATCTAAAGTCCAACCAATTTCTTTCTTGTGGTCCTTCAATGTTTCTACAAGTGAGCATTCCTGAGAAGATGTGAGTTCTCTAGATATGATCATAACAAAAGTTTTTTCTTCTCTTAAGAAAACGTAGTTGAGGTGAGAAGGGAGAGTCTTAAGCTCGATCCCTTATACCTGGTTTCAAAATATCTTTATTGGAAGAATTATCATTTAAATCAAAATCATTCGATGTAAAGAAAGAGTCAATCGAAGAGTCATCATCGTTAAGATCAATGGAGGAGGCAACCAAACAATCAAATTTTCATCAATAGAAAACAACAATTCATCAAACACGTCGCATGTATCTATGGAACAAAGAGACAAATATTCCTCAAGGAATTTCATGGCTTCATAAATGTTGAAGGATTTTACCTCTCCGTCAAATTCTACTAATAAAGACCCTTTATCTATGTCAATTCTAGTTTTTGCAGTTTTCATGAAGGGTCTACCATGTAAAATATTAGAAGAAGAAGTAGAGTATTGTTCATATATTTTCAAAATGTAAAAATAAACAGGAAAGATTAATTCTCCAACTCTCAACAAAACATCCTCTACTATGCCTAGATGTTTGTTTATGACCTATCGGCTAGTTGTATGCAAACATTCGTTTTTTGTAGGACATTTAATTTAAGGTCTTCATAAACATTAAAGGGCATGACCTTTATTGAAGCACCTAAATCTAGCATAGCATGAGTGATAATTCTATCTCCTATTTTTCATGGCAAGGTAAGCATTCCCATATCTCTACATTTTTTGGACACGTCATTTTTTAGCAAAGCAGAGACATTCTTGCTATACTCTCTCCTCTTCCTTCCCTTGTCTTTTCTTAGTACGCAAGTCCTTTAAAAATTTAGCATACCTAGGTAATTGTTGAATAGTATTTGTTGAATACCTAGATATTAGTACACAACTCCTTGCTCTCTTGTTCTTTCATTACCTTTTATTGCTTCTTGGGAGGAGATTGATACGAGGTTGCATCTTGAGAGGATGAGTAGATTTCCTTACCGATTCTTAGAGTGATTGTGCTTACATTTGCATGCTCCGGTTGAGTGGGGAGCTTTCCAGATGATTTATTCTCAAACTTGTTACCACAGTTGCAAGTTGCGTGATTTGTGTCCCCAAGTTTAAGAAGCCTTGTCTAGTTTCTTGTTGGAAAGATTTTGTGTCTTGTTGAAGTTGTAAATTGTCCTTTCGCAAATTGTGGAGTTCTTGTTGAAATTTCAAAGAGTGGTCAACAAGGGATTTAACTACATCCTCGAGAGACATACCTGAGGAGCTTGAAGAAGATTGATTATGGTTCTTGAATTTCCCTTGAGATCCCTATTTTAAATTTGGATGATCTTGCTACCCTTGGTTATTAGTTTGCCCGGGGGGGTCGTACTTCCTTTGGAAACCTCCTATTGCATTCACTTGAGGTTGACCATGTGGGCAAGCTTCGGAGGCATGTCTTACCACACCATATGCTCCACATGTTTTAATTTGGGGAAATCCTCCTTGAGCAACCTCAGTAAAAAGGGAAATTAGATTAGATTTTTGAGTTCTCAACTCACTAACCTTTTTAGTTTGGACAACATCATATTCGAGAGTCCTTCATCCAAAATTCTGTGAATTTTCCGCCATGGTTGATATTAGCTCACTAGCTCCAGTGGGCATTTTGTCAACTAGAGCTCCATCGTCAGCCGTATCAATGTTTCTCCTCTCAGATGGAAGCAATCCTGAATAGAAATACTGGATAAGATATTGGTTAGAAATTTGATGGTGGAAAAAGGAGGCACAAAGTTTCTTATACCTTTCCCAATACTCATATAAGGACTCTCCTACGAATTGCTATATACCATATATTTCTTTTCTAATATTATTAGCCTTAGATGCAGGGAAAAATTTTTCTAAAAAAAATTTCTTAAGACAATTCCACGTGGTAATCGATTCTGCGGGCAAGTAGTACAATCAATCCTTCGCCACATCCTTCAAGGAGAAGGGAAAGGCTCTAAGATTAAGTTGATCTTGCATTACCTCGTGTGGTTGCATCAACTGGAATTCTTTCATGTATTTATGTGGGTCCTCACCTGGATTACCTCGAAAGGTGGGTAAAAGATGAACTAAACTGGGTTTCAATTCAAAAGGTACCGTAGTCTCCGGATATACTACACATAACAGTTGTTGAGTGTAATTTTGTTCGTTAAGCTCTTTTAACGTTTGCTCCCTCGCTTCACCCATAGTGTTTGTTTGTATTGGTTCCTCTTCATGACTCGATTCTTCAAATTCATCTTCTTTTTTTCTTGTTCTTTCCTTTAGTAGTCTCCTCTCCTCATGGTCGATATCTACAACAAAATCATAAAGCACACTCCGAGAGGAGCTGGTCATGCACAAAAGGATAGTCTAATCAAACTAATTATTCTTTTATTTTTATTTCTTTTTTTTAAAAAAAATGAATTCAAAGATTCTTAAAAGCCAATTGCACGATTCTCCAGCAACGATGCCAAATTGATCGGTGCAAAATATGTGTAATTAATTCTATCTTACCCAAGCGAATGAAATTTATAATGTTCTAACAACTACTAAAACTAACAGGTAGTTAAAGTGGATGTAGGAGGTCGATCCCAATAGAGCCTCTATTAATTGGCCAAAATTAACCTTTGAATTCAAAATGATAATTGGGAGGGCGGGGGGGTTGTTTGTAAATAGGCTAAAAGCTAACTAAAATGCAGATAAAAGAAAATTGTAACACAAACTTACTATTTTTGTTAGAAGAGAGTTGATAGAAAATGATTCTTGGGAATTCTTGTACTAGGGTTAATCCCATCATTGTTCTTGAACAATTACTTGAAAACTCAATATTCCACAATCCAATAAGGAAAATCCTTTAAAGACCCATATAGCTAATTAACATGAATTACATCAATTGGCCCCACTGTAAGTCAAAAACACTTCCATATAGCACTTATCATGTTCTTTTCTTAGATTTCTTCAAAGACATGAGTTATCAAGATTATGACATTCAAGAAACACAATAGAGTAAGTTTCGATTGAATGAATGTTCCAATTAAGAATTTCAAGAGTTAAATTCCGACAAAGTCCTAATTAACTCAAGAAAACTTAATTTTGTAACCTATCTCACTATTATGCAATATTGCCAAGCAAGAATTACATACAAGAATTTAATGGAATCAAAGCATCTATTATCCTCCATTAATTTCTATTAAAATTCGGCCCAAAAACATTCAAGAATGAAGACAATTCAATAAAATATACTAAAAGAAATCAATAATTAAACCTAAAATTAAGAGTTCCCAAGAAAAAGAATTACTTGACCATAGAGATAAGAAGTCTTGAAGAAGTTCTTGAAGGTATGATGAATTCCTTGAAGCAATTCACTAGGGAATTGTAAAAGTTGCAAAAAATCTCTCATACAAACACAAAGTTTTGTAATTTTCCCTCTAATATCGTTCTAAACTCTCTATCAACTAAAAAGATGAATTTTCTCATTGTTCTCCCTGCTGAAAATGAAACAACTGAATTTATAACTATAGGTGTAGCATCGCAATGCCAAGGCTAACTTGCAACATTAAATCGTAAAAAAACCAAGAAGCATTGAGCTGCTCGATTGCACAAGGCATGCGCATGCATAGACAATTCCGTCAATCTCCGGAGCGTTGCGACTTTGGGTGAAGTGTTGTGACGCTGCCCTGTTTTTGCAGCAAATATATGCATTCTGTCTTCAACCGTTGAGCTATCATCAGGCTCAAACTTCAGCTGCTATGATAGACTTGCAATTTCAGAAAATTGAGGGAGAAGTCTCTCTAGGTTTTGACACTCAATCTCAAAATTCTCCGAAATTCCCTTCAATTCATTCTCATTTTGGATCCCACAATCCAATCCAAGATCCAAGAGAATAGTAGGGAAGATCATGTGGTGGTCTACAAGCATTTGCAATGAAGATTCAAGCTGGAACTGAAGGATTGAAGAGTTCTTCAAAGGTAACATCTTGAAACCCTGTCTCTTTTTTCTGAACATGCTTTCTTGATTGCTAAAATTGATGGAATTAGAGTGCTTAAGGTCCAAATTGCTTCCACTTGTTTATTGTCAACACAAACACTTTAATTGATGACGATGAATTAATTACATTTACAATCTATGAGTTTTGGGGTATAAAATCCAATAAATGATTGCAATGATGGGAGGTCATTAAATCTCTATCTTATGCCCCGATTAATGGTCACTAAAAAGTTGAATGTACTTGCTACAGTGTGTCGTTAATGGCTTGTTAACTAAATTCGGATTCGACCGTCGTCAGCTTTCCGTCCCATCATGATTTATTATGCTTTCACCTTGATGCACTATCTTTATGCGGCCACCTTCTTGAGCAGATCTTCGCGAGCGCATACGATCACATAGCTTTGCGGTCACAATCTTCTAACACGCTCGGGCGTCGAATCCTTTGGATCACGATTTTCTTTGCGCCAATGCATTTTCCTGCACAAAATAAGTAAATTGGCTTCTTTAATGTGATGGGCGTATGCGATCGCAATATTCTAAACTTAATGTTTTTGGACACGATTTTGCATATTTTTACCGTCGCATTCCTACATTGTTTTATATCTTTGCATTGTAATAACGTGCATTTTCACCCGTTATCAGACTCCCAAATTTAAAACAATGCTTGTTCTCAAGCATAAACTAAAGATTTTCTTTAGAGAGTCAACTGCCTTTTCTTTACCTAGATTTCTCGAGGTGCCTTATTCAAATTTTATGAACCAAAATCTTCTAAATTTCTATCATGGTCTCTTCTTAAAATATTTCTAAAATTTAGGGACCGCAAGTTTAACCTTCAAAAAGACTTTACTTGTTTCTAGGACATCGCATGATTTATTTCAGAAACTTTTTCAACTGGGGAGTTTCCAAATGATTTTTATCCTTGCGTAGTTTAAATATTCTTTTTATGACCTTGTGCTGATCCAAGTGCCTAGCCTTCGTTTTGGCTTGCCCCCACGAGTGTCGTGCGAGTATAACTATGAGCAAGGCACTCTTTCTCAGTCTAAACTCATGCCCATTTGACAGCGGAGTTGCGATCACTTTATTTATGCGTTGATCACGATTCCTACCTTCGTTTTGGCTTGCCCCCATGGGTGTCATACAGACGTCCAACTACGAGTAGGATCCGATCTCAACATCATGATTTTTTTGTTAAATGTCTAAAGGTAGCAAGGTTGAAAATAAATACCGGCACCCCCAAATTTAAACGTAGCAATGTCCTCATTGCTGATAGAACAAAAGAATTCATGCGATGCTCTTAGGAAGTTTCGCAAAAGTCAGTTTGAAAGAAAGCTGATGGACCACTGACTTCTAGAAAGATTTCGTGAATTGACTGTCTTGAACTTGAGTTGATTCGAGTACATGCGATGAGAAATAGAGGCATACGCTTCATCATTGAAATCATAATTGGTATTGAAAAACAATGCAGTGACTATCTAAGGTAATCAACATTTAATGATTGCACCAACTAAAGAGGATGCGGTGATAAAATTATCAATGTTAAGAATGATATGTGAAAGTGCAAAATTTGGAATAAACAAAGTCAAAGAAAGATACAACCCCCAAATTTGCTTTGTTGCCCGCAACATCTATGATCACATCCTTCTTTGTGGCGAGCTGATTTCTTTGATTGCAAAGGGCTGAAAGAACTGGTCGCGTTTTTTCGGTTATCACGTAACTCCACCGTAATCATTTACCATGATCGTTGCTAAAAAGACATTGAGATGGTCAAGAATAATAAAGACAGAGTTAATTTTTTTTTTTTTTTCAAATGATGGTGTAAAAAGGATATAAAAAGGTAGAGTGAGTTCATGAAATGAAGATTTAAAAAGGATACTTCAAAAAGATTGCGTCCCTAATGAGTTTGAATCGTATGATTACGCTGGGACTGCCCACTTCTTCTTTAGTCAGGATTTCCTTAGGTACATGGAGGTTTTCTCGTGATGCAAGTCTCCTTCATGGTATATCTTGACTCTTTGCCCATTCACTTTGAATGCGTCGGTCCCATCCTCATTGGATAACTCAATCGCTCCGTGCAGGAATACCTCTTTGATTATAAATGGACCAGACCATCGTGATTTTAATTTTTCGGGAAAAAGTCGCAGCCGAGAGTTGTATAACAAGACCTTTTGTCCGACTTGGAGATTCTTCTCGCATAATTGTTTGTCATGCCAATGTTTTGTGCGCTCCTTGTAGATCTTGGCATTTTCATATGCTTAAGTTCTCCATTCGTCAAGCTCGACCAACTGAAGTTTCCTTGCCTCCCCTACGGTCTTCAAATCAAAATTGAGCTTTTTCAATGCCTACATTGCTTTATGCTCCAATTCAAGCGGTAAGTGGCATGCCTTTCCAAACACCAGTGCATACGGGGACATGCCTATAGGTGTTTTATAGGTGGTCCTGTATGCCCACAAGGCATCATCTAGCTTCATGGCCCAATCTTTGCGTGAAGGCTTCATCACTTTCTCTAGGATCAACTTGATTTCCCTGTTGGACACCTCAGCTTGGCCGTTTGTCTGTGGATGGTATGCGGTGGTGACCTTATGGTGGATATTATACTTGAACAGAAATTTGTTGATGATGTTATTAACAAAGTGGGAACCTTCGTCACTTATTATGGCACCTGAGGTGCCAAACGAGTGAAGATATTTTTCCTCAAGAACTTGGAGACTATCACCACATCGCTTGCGACGCACGACACCACTTCAACCCATTTGGAAACATAATCGACGACCAACATGATGTATTTTGACCATTTGATGGTGAAAATGGCCTCATAAAGTCTATGCCCCATACGTTGAATAGCTCATATTCCAAGATAATATTCATTGGCATCGCATTCTTCCATGAAATGTTTCCCGTGCGTGGCACCTGTCACATTTCATTGCATATTCTCTAGCGTCCTTGAATAAAGTTGGCCAAAAATATCCCCTTTGTACCACCTTTGCTAATGTGCATTGGCCTCCAAAATGTCCACCATGTGGTGAGTCATGACATTGAGATAGTATGCACTGGTGAGCAGCTTCTGGTATGCATAGGCGCAAAATTTGGTTTGACCCCCTCTTGTAAAGATTTGATTTACATTCGTGTCTAAGTCGCCTCTTTTGGTGGGCTGTGTAGTTCTTAGGAAATTGTTCACAAACCAGATAATTGACCATATCTGCATACCATGGTAACTCTTCAATTTTAAGCAACTGCTCATCTGGGAAATTTGCATTCACCTTCAACTGGTTGCGGTCGACTTTCGAACTTTTTAATCGTGATAAATGGTCCGCAACCTGGTTCTCCATCCCTTTACGATCAATGATTTCCATGTTGAATTCTTCAAGGAGGAGAACCCATCGAATCTACCTCGGCTTTGCATCTTTCTTTGTCATTAAATATTTGATTGCCGAGTGGTTAGTGTGAACAATCACTTTGGATCCCAGCAAGTAAGCTTTGAATTTCTCTAGTGCAAAGATCACCTCAAGAAGTTCTTTTTCAGTAGTAGTGTAATTTGTTTGGCGGGGTTCAAGGTTCTACTTGCATATGTGATGGGATATAGCATTGTTTTTTTCTTTTGCGCTAGCACCGCCCCCATCGCATAACCACTAGTGTCACACATCAACTCAAATGGCTTCATCTAGTCTTGTGCGATCAACATAAGTGTGATTATCAATGCGTTCTTCAATATCTTGAATGCGTTGAGGCATTGTTCATCAAAGTCAAACATTCTCTCGGCCTCTAGCAACACACAAAATGGTCTAGCAATCTTTGAAAAGTCCCTCACAAAACGTCAATAAAATCCTGCATGCCCTAGGAAGCTCCTAACAGCCTTCACATTTGCCAGATGTGGAAGCTTTTCAATGGCCTCAATCTTTGGCTTATCCACCTCCAGCCCGTCCTTGGAGACTTTGTGCCCAAGCACAATACCTTCATTCACCATGAAGTGGCACTTCTCCCAGTTCAACACAAGGTTCGTCTCTTTACATCTTCTTAGTATCTTTTCCAAATTGTTTAGACAGACTTCATATGTTTGCCCGTACACAGAGAAGTTGTCCATAAAAATTTCCACTGAATCTTCAAGATACTCGGAGAATATGGCCATCATACACCTCTGAAACGTGCTCGACGCATTGCCTAATTCGAACGACATGCGGTGAAAAGCAAACGTTCCGTAGGGGCAGGTGAATGTGGTTTTCTCTTGGTCTTTAGAAGCAATCATGATTTAGTTGTAGCCTTCATACCCATCCAAAAAGTAGAAGGAATCATTTCCTACTAGGCAATCAAGCATCTGGTCAATGAAAGGTAAGGGGAAATGATCTTTCTTCGTCACCGCATTAAGTTTGCGGTAGTCCATGCAGATCCGCCAGACAGGGATGGTCCTCATCGGTATTTATTCATTGTTTGCATTTGGAACTACCAGCATTCCTCCTTTCTTAGGCATACACTGCATGGGGCTAACCTACATGCTATTGGTGATTGGAAAAATAATGCCTGCATCCAACCATTTGATCACACTGCCTGGTCACACAATGAAAATGGAAACAATTATAATCGAACCTCCTCAACAGAGATGTTTGGGAACACAAACATGTTGTAGATCTCAATGAAACTCCAGAGGTGGGCATGCAGATCCTCGCCATGCCTACTGCCAAACTGTCCGATAGTTTGAATTATGTGTAGCATCACCGGTTTCATTTCGAATCTCGATCCATCAAGAGTTGGCCTCATGATTCCTATTGAGAAATCATAGAGGCTGGGCGACGCATAGTCCCGAATGGGCCTATTGCCATCGTTCGCCAATAGGATGGGATTCGCCATGATATTATTTGCATTTGGTGCTCCATTTCCTGGTTGTTTCGCCATGTTTGGATCTTTCTCTTGTTGTTGTTGATGGCGACTGTTTCTTCTTCTTCTTCTTCATAAAGTTCTCTCAATCTTTTGGTCGTAATCGGGCTTAGGATTTTTCCCTTCACTCATACGACGCCCGCTTTTTCCCTTACCTAAGGAGAAGTAGTGCATAGAGATAGAGAGTTTGTAAAGAAAATAAAAAAGTTACCATTAGCACAATGTATTGCCATAGTCCCCAGCAATGGTGCCAAAAACTTGATGTGTGTTGTTAATGCGATGAAATAATGGTGTAGAATGTGATGGTGAAATATGCATTGTGAATGCAAGTTTTCTTAGCAAGATCCAAGTATAAATCCTACTAAGTTGCCTAGTAAGCATAAGGTCGAACACAGGGACTAAGGAAACAATATGCGATGGTAGTTTTTTATTACTTTGCGATAACAAATAAACAATGCGTTGGTTGGTATGTTGTTTGAATTATAAAGTTTATGCAGCAGAGTTAAAAAAAGAGTTAATAATACGAAAGATGCGATGAGTATATGGGGGAATGGGTTGAGAAGGGTTTTAGCTAACACTTCTTAAGATTGCATTCATGTTATGCGATCATGCTACATACATACAATAGCAAGTCATCTCTCAATGAAAATGCTATGGCTTCTAGTTTTAGAACGCATGCGATGTATGCAATGATGTCTATAGGACCTACGTCTAAGCCTCTATTCTTGTCTATGCGATGATGAATGTCACACACATAAACAAGGCGACTGAATACTGCCATAGCTTATTTCTAGGGTGCATGGGATGTATGTTGGCAAACAGAGCTTATCTCTAAGTCTCTATCTCTTTCTTATGAAGATCTAATCTTGCTTTCTCATGTCTAGATTCTAACCTAGCCCTCTCAAGTCTTAGGTTCTTTCTTTAGACTCTCTCTCGAGTAGCTCTAAAGGGGTGATGGATGCAACCTAAGACAAGATGAACGCATGCAATGAAGATCCTAGGTCATGCTAGCTAAGTACTTCTCAACCCATTCGAAAGTTTAGTTACTCATGCGTATTGTAAAGAGAGTGAACAGATGTAGAAATGCAAGTTCCATTCTATATATGAAATCGAAATACAGAATGACAATGTGAAATAAAGATAAAGAGCCTAATAGCAATTTCTTGCTTCCCAAGGCTTTTACACTGTTCTTCTCTATTATGCTCAAAAGATATTCTTGCTCTCGCAAGAGTCGGCCCTTTCTCTGTTTTCCACACTCCCTGGCATTCTCTCGAGCTAATCAGGATGATCTTCCAGCGTCTCTTTCCTTCTCTCGCTTCCACCTTCTAAGTATAAGGAAACTATGAACAAAGGCTAATTATCTTCTATATGGTGAACTCTCCAAGCTTGAGCGAACTGAACGAACTCCTTCAATGAAGGTGACCTTCGGTATTTATAAAGCTTCAGGGTGAAGAGCTTTTTCTCTCAAATGATTGCACTAATGGGATGTCATTAGTTCTCTGTCTGATGCGCCGAATAATTGTCACCGAAAAGTTGAGTGTACTTACTACAGTGTCGTCAACGGCTTGTCAACTTAATTCGGAATTGACTGTGATCAGCTTTCTGTCCCATCGTAATTTACTAAGTTTTCACCTTGACGTACCGGCTCTATGCAGCCACCTTCTTGAGCAGATTTTTGCGAATGAAAACGATCATATAGCCTTGCGGTCGCAATCTCTTAATGCACTAAGCCAATGCATTTTCTACAGAAAATACATAAGTTAGCTGTTTTTAATGCGATGGACTCATGAGATCGCAATGTTATAAACTTAATGCTTTTGGACGCAATTTTATATAATTTTACCATCACAATCCTTCATTGTTTTCTATCTTTGCGCTATAATAACATGCATTTCTACCCACTATCACACCCTCAAATTTAAAATAATGCATGTCCTTAAGAATAAGCTAAAGATTTTCTCTAGAAAGTCGACCGCCTTCTTTCTTCCTAGATTTCTCAAGGTTGCCTTATTCAAATCTTATGTACCAAAATCTCTTTAATTCTTATTCGGGTCTCTTCCTAAAATATTTCAAAAATTTAGGGACCGCAAGTTTAACCTTCAAAAAGACTTTACTTGTTTCCAGGACATCGCATGATTTATTTCATATAAAAAAAACTTTTTCAACTGGGGTATTTTCAAGTGAATTTTATCCTTGCATATATATATATATATATATGACCTTGCACTGATCCGAGTGCCTAGCCTTCGTTTTGGCTTGCCCTTACGTGTGTCATGCAGAAATCCAACTAGGAGCAAGGCGCTCTTTCTCAGTCTAAACTCGTGCCCGTTTGGTAGCGGAGTTGTGATCATTTATTTATGTGTTGATCATGATTCCTACCTTCATTTTGGCTTGCCTCCACATGTTTCATGCGGACATCCAACTACGAGTAGGTTCCGATCGCAACCTGATTTTTTTTTTTATAGTGCCTAAAAATAGCAAGGTTGAAGATGAATACCGCACCCCAAAATTTAAACGCAGCAATGTCCTCATTGCTGAAAGATTGAAAGAAGTAATGCAATGCTCTTAAGAAGTTTCATAAAAAGTCAGTTTGAAAGAAAGCTGGCAGACCACTAACTTCTAGAAATATTACATGAGTTAACTGTCCTAAAATTAAGTTGACTCTAGTATATACGAACAAATAGAGGCATGTGTTTTGTCATTGAAATCATAATTGGCAAAGAGAAATAATGCGGTGACTTACTAAATTAATCAATGTGTAATGATTGCGCCGACTAAAGAGGATGCGATGATAAAATTATCAATGTTAAATTGATATGTGATAGAGCAAATTTTGGAATAAACAAAGTCAAGGAAAGATACAACTCCCAAATTTGCTCTGTCGCCCGCATTATTTGTGAACGCATCCTTCTTTGTGGCGAACTGCTTTCTTCGATTGCGGTGGCGGAATAAGCTGGTTGCGTCTTTCATGTAGCTCCTTCACAATCGTTCACCATGATCGTTGCAAAGAAAAAATTGAGAGGGTTAAATAAAAGACAGAGTTAGCAAAATTGTTTACCACAATTGTTCAACACGATCGCGGCACCATTCTTTTTTTTTTTTTTGTAGTAATGCAAACAGACAAATATACGATAACAGATAAAAGAAGGGTAACGAAAGTTCATGAATCATTGATAGGAAAAAGGATATTCCAAAATAATTGCGTCCTTGATGAGTTTGAGTCGCATAGTAACGCAGAGACTGCTTATTTCAATCTGGGCTTTTTACGTCCAAGGCGGCTTCCTCTATTTTCTCAGTCTCTTGGGGTCTTGATTGCCTTAATCCGGAGCTTTTCCCCATTGACGTTCATTACGATCTCCCCCTTGTGCACATCAATTTGTGCGCGACCGGTCGAGAGGAATGGTCATCCCAATATGATGGGCGCATCTTCGTCCGCTTTATAGTCTAGAATGATGAAGTCTGCCGATAAGGTGAATTTATCAATTGAGACTGCAACGTCTTTCAACTCTCACTCGAGATGTATTCGGGATTTGTTCACAAGCAGGAGAGTCTCCGTCGTGGGCGTGAGTTTGCCCATATTCAATCGTTTGAAGATTGATAGCAGCATTAAGTTTATACTCACCCCAAGATCGCATAGTGCTTAACCAATGTAGACCCCTCCAATTGAGCAGGGTATCGTGAAGCTTCCTGGGTCGTGCATTTTTGGTAGGATCATAGAATTTTGCGTTACTGCCACTATAGCGATCTTTCCTTCATCATTTTGTTTCTTTTTCAATCCCTGCAGGAATGTTGGTCACTGTACTTCTTTCTTCGTGTTCTAAAGGCTTGAAGGTGGATGTAACTTCTCGGTTCATCTTCGAGGGCTCTTCTGAATCATATGTCAAGGGGTTCTCGATTGTTACCGCATTAGGGTTGGTTCTAGTGGGCTCTTCCCTTTCTTCTGCTGTCGTTTTTTCGCTTACCATGGAGACTGCTAGGAATTGTTCTTTCCTGTACCCCCAGAGTTTCGAGGGAGCTCAGTTGAGCTCGGTAGCGCTCCTTGCGGTCTACTTTTGAGTTCGCCCACAATCTGTCCTATCTGAATTTCAAGATTTCGGATGGACGTCGCTTGATTCTGAAGCACTATTTCATTCTTCTCAATATACTGCTTCAGCAAGCTCTCTAAAGATGAAGATTGTGGTGCCTGCGAACTACTGGCTTGATTTTGCGGTTGACCATTTGTTCATGGGAAAATCTTGGTGGCCCTTCCTTTTGAGCTATAGATTGATAGCTTTGTTGTTGATTTTTCTACACGAAATTGGGGTGATTTCTCCACCCAGGGTTGTATGTATTGGACAAAGGGTTATTCTTTATGATTCGATTCACAAGACTTGCCATCGCATTCCACAACTTCAGATTAATTTACCTGCTTATTTCTTTACCATTGCTTTTTACTATTTACCTGCTTATTCATTTATCATTGCATTTTATTCTTTACATCACATTTTACTTTTCAGAAACTCACAATATTAATTTTGATTATGGTCGCATATATCACATCATTGTCACATTAACATCGCAATCCACATGTTCGACCTTGGATCACCCTGAGAAACTTGCGGTGGAATTATACTTGGTTCCAACGCAAGAAAACTTGTGACACGCATACACTACATGAATGCATTTTGCAGTGTTTTGTCGCATCGCATATATTATCTAGAAGCGTGATTAAGACAACGCAACGCATATCATACACATCATCAGTCTTTTCGGTGGCATTACATCCGCCGCAAAGCAACAAACTTTTGACCCACAACAAGTTTTTGGCGCCGTTGTCGGGGATTGGCAACTTTAGTGCTGATAATTTTGTCATATTGTGCAGGACAAATTTCTGGAGTACAGTGTGCTTAAGCGAAAGCAGCTGACGGTGCATGAGTACTGGAATGGAACCAGAATTCAAAATCGACCCAGAAATCGAGAGAACCTTTGGTAGGAGAGCACGCCAAAATCGGAATAGGCGTCCCAGAGATATGGCGAACAACAACGATGAGAGGCCCAAAGTAAATCAAGGAATGAATTGGCCACCGCAAGACCCAGTCTTCTTGGCTGCTAATCGCAATATTCCTATGAGGAACTATGCAGCACCCAATTTATATGATTTTTTCGCCAGGTATAGCAAGACTTACAGTGGAAGAAAATGCCAGGTTCGAAATTAAACCTGTTATGCTCCTGATGATACACAACGTGGGTCAATTTGGGGGCTTGAATGGAGAAGACCCGCATGCACACCTCACCAATTTTTTCGAGATGTGCAATACATTCTCCATTCCTGGCGTGACACCAGAAGGCATCAGACTCTATCTATTTCCTTACACACTCAGAGATGAAGCTAAGAAGTGGTCCCATTCCTTAGAACCAAATAAGGTTAACTCCTGGGACAAGTTGGTGGAAAGATTTATGAAAAGGTTCTTCCTTCCCCCCGTTAACACAATAAGACGACGGGAGGCACTAAATTTTGAACAAGCAGAAAATGAAACTTTGAGCATCGCATGGGTGCGCTTTCGACGTTTGGTGAGAACTATCTGCATATTGGGATTCCTGATTGTGTCTTCATGGAAACTTTCTATAATGGCCTGGATAGAGCAACGCAAGCAGTTGTAGACGCCTCAGCAGCAGGAGGGTTTATGAACAAAACTTATACTGAAGCAAAAGTTATCCGAGATCGCATATCGCAAAATATGAATGATTGGGTTGATGATGGATACGGAGGCAGAGATATGAAACGAAGAAAAACCAACAAAGCCATTGTACCAGTGGATACAATGACCACCTGGCCACCCAGATGGTCGTAGTTACCTCGCTCCTATAAACTATTGCCATAAATCAAGGAGCTCTCTCTCAGAATACAGTGCCAGCCAATGTGCTGACGCAAGTGGCAGCAGTAAGTTGTATTCAATGTGGAGAGGCTCATTCAATGGAAGCTTGCCTGTCCAACCAACAGTCTGTATACTCGATCCAAAATACAACCCCGATTGAAGGAATCATCCCAACCTCAGTTGGGGAGGAAACACTGACAAGGGAGGCCAAAGGAATATACAGACTAATCATTCAGGGAATAGAGGAAATCCCCCAGGTTTTCATCACCAAGGGCAAGGTCAAAATAATTATCAGAACAAACAACCTCACAACCAACCTTCTTCATCCAACATTGCACCAAATTCATCGTACTTAAAGTCACTGCTTAAAGAGTACATAGAATGATGTGCTCATGCAATCGCAAGCATCTTCCATCAGGAACTTGGAGGTATAGGTTAGGCAACTTGCAACCGAATTGAAAAACAGAACACCTGATACACTGCCCAGCAACTTAGAAGCACCTGGACCTAGTGGAAAAGAATAATGTCAAGCGATGACATTGGGCACGCAAGTCTGATCGCCTGCAGGAGCACTTGCAGTAACATTGAAATTTTTTTTTAAGCCGCATCCATATAAACTATCTTTACTGCTTTATTACTATCTTTTTTGCTTTAATAAATTAGTTTCCCTTTCACTCTATTTGCGTTGACTATATTGAAATGAATGAATGATTCGTGTGAACATCACAATAACTTATCATTATGATTTTGGGATAAGCATTGCGATGACGGTTATACAATGCGATGTCGGACGTGCATTGCGTTGACGAGTAGGCATTGCGACGATGGGTATGCCTTGCGCCCATGCGTGCATTGCTTTAATAAATTGAAAATAAAATTTTCAGAGAAGGTAAACGTATGAACGTTTAAACTCCCGAGGTCCATTATTGCGTAGCAGATGAAAGGGCGTCTTTGTTTGATAGGTCATAATGGAGAGGGGCGCAGCAGGCTTTTTGGATTACCAAGGCTTTCTGAACGCAAAATGATATGCATTGGGCCTTCTAAGGACCAACCTATAAATCCCACCTCAGCCTCATTAATGAGAGTACTTCCGCATTCTTTTCACGCAAACCTCCCTAAAACCTTCTGCACTCAAACCCTACCGTCCGTTCTTTCTTACCCAGAAAAAGCACCACTCTCTTTTTCTCCCTTCACTTGAACCCATGGCCAGACAATCATCACATTCTTCTTCCATACCATCATCCCCATCCAAAGCCCCAGTCTCCACATGGGAGGCAGCCTTCCTCGCCTCCAGTCGCCGCCTCGCTGCCAAGCCCAAATCAGTACCTAGAATTGCCGAAAAACCCAGGCGAAAACCTTTATCATCAACATCTCCGTCTACCCACCGAGAGGGGCCAAGAACGGAGAGTGCGCCTACCACCAGTATTGAGATGGTGCTCCCACTACCTCCGACTGAAAGTGAACAGCAGAGAAAGGACAACAAAGAGGTATTTGGGAGCATCTTAAGTTATTTAGAGAAGAGCGGGGGGTTGCCGGAAATAGGAGTGGTGAACCAGCCCCTGCCGTTGGAGGAGGATATGGTTTCGGAATCGCGGAGGATTGCCCTCTGAATCCTAGATTATAAGGAGAATGCCCCGACAGACTCCAATGAGGGACCCATTAGGGTTGTCGTGGAGGTCGTAGAGGCACGAAGCAGCCCGAGAAGGAGGTGGAGAAGGGAATCGATGAACAACGGGCAGAGGAAGATGAAGTTTCCCGAAAGGAAAAAGAAAAAAAGGAGAAGAGGAGAAGTGAGAGAAGGCAACGCAAGCGAGAAGACAAGCGCCTGAGAAAAGAGGAAGAGTGGAGGAAAAGGGCAGAAAGCCCAGATTTCAAGGAAGAATCCACCACCGCAAGGGTGAAAGTGGGGATGTTAGCACAATTTGGACCATCAACGCAACAAAAAACCTCATGGCCGCATTCAAGATTAGTTGCATCAGAGGCTCAACTCCGCGGTTCAAACGACAAAGAAGATCCTGACATCTCCCCACTTATGCAGCGTCGCAAGGGTCCACAGAAGACCCAACAATAAATGAGATCATAGAGGAGAGAGAGCAACGAAGGAGGAAAACTAAAGGAGAAAGAAGAAAAAATGGCAAAGGCGCGCTAAATCATCGGCTCAGCCAATTTTGCTAGACGGCTACATGACTAGGAGGTTTGCCTTATCAACGCAAGGGTGGAAGAGGAAGAGAATAGAAGGCTCAAGGATGAGCAGCGCATTGCACTCGCCTCCGAGAAGTTTGAAAAAGAAATGCAAAAATAGGAGGAAGCGGAGAGGAAAGAGAAGGAGGAAAAGGAGTTGCGCTGCAAAGCCAAAATTCAACGCAACAAGGAGCTAAAAAGAAAAGAGAAAGAAGAAATGGAAAGGGAAAAACAAGAGCAAGGCAAGGAACGGGAACACATTAAACGACAAAAATCCCACCTCGCGTTTGCTCAAGAAAAAGGAAAAGAGATGGTAGAAGGCAGCGAGTCTTCGCCGACCAGGAGGCGTCCAAAAGTCAGGAATGAAAATGATAATTTATTAATGGAAATAGGCTTCTTCCCTGCACTGGCCCCACTACTAAATCTTGTCATCAGTATCATAGTGGAACATGGATGGGAAACTTTCTGCCAATGCCCATCCATAGTCATCCCAGTGGTAGTGAGGTTCTTTTACCACGGCTGGCTCCACGACACCAAAGATGCGGTGCTCATTGATGGGAGGGCAGTGCCTTTTAGCGCCGAGGACATCAATTAGCTCTATCAGTTGAAGAATTTCTCGAAAGCACCGGGCAACAAATTGATTGATGATCCTACTGAGGAACACATGGAAGACGCATTGAGAATATTGGCGCAACCAAGCACTAATTGGACGGTGTCCTTGACTGGCATTAAAACCCTCGCTTCCAACCATCTACTGCCGGAAGCATGACTTTGGGTCTACTTGTTGAAAAGACGACTCATCCCAATCTCTCGTGATAAGACAATTTCAAGGGATAGAGTCCTGGCCTCATATTACATTACGCGCGGCATTCCGATCGACGTGGGCAAACTTCTTGTGAGGCAAATTAGAGGTTATGTAGGCCGCATCAGAGGCCAATACTTCTTTCCATGGACTGCCTCCAGCATACGCCTATCTGTGGGTGCTGGCATTTAAGAAGAGTTGATGACAGAAGTCCATGGCCTTATCAGCACAAAAATCCTGAAAGTCCTCAAGGATTTGCCGCATTGCCCTGAACCTCCACTCAATCTGAATGCGCCACGACCACCTAGATCTAAAAGATGGTGACGCAATGACAAAGGAAAGGAAATTATCCAAGGCAGTGCATCACATCAGCCAACCAATTAACCTTTGGAGGATCCCTTATCCTTAGTCATTCGACCACCAAGTCCAACCACTGAACCCTTTTCCTCTTCCCAATCATTGTACAAACCTCATCCTTGCTCTCGACTCTAACCTCCTATCCCCCGCAGCATCCATCAGCCATCCATCTCCACCCTACCTTTCCCCTCGAACATCGCCGCATGTTGATGACCCAGACGGTTTGGGTGCAGGCCCTTCCACTTAGCCCCAAACCGACGCACCACCCCCACCGTATCCATCATTGCTTCCTCGGAGGATATGCGGGGCTTCTTATCCCACGAACTCTCCTCATTCCACCAAACCCTGATGGAGTTGCGAGAAAGCAACGTAGAGTTGCACTAGGCGATGATCAACATTCAACGTAATATCTCTACTCTTCGCCTGAATCAGAGGCAATTAGTAGAACGCAACCACGAGTACTTCAACTTCTTGATCGCATACTTACGTGGTTCCGTGGTTCCTCAACATCTGCAACAGCTTCTTTTCTTTCAAAAAGCACCGCCTGAATTTGCTCCTCCGCAACGTTATCCCCACAATGAGCCCCCGCTGCAAGTTTAAATTTGGGGGTGTACCATCTTTTTCCCTACCTTTTTATTTTCTTTCTTCAATTATTTTTTTTGAAATTTTTGGTGTTTGCGGCCATCACAATTTTTTTTGTACTTAGTCAATTTGTATATATATCATTCCTTATTTCTTGGCCTCTTTATTTATATCATCCTTTGTCAATTCTATGAAGTAGTTCTTTTTTTCTTTTGCGCCGTTTACTTACGCTGCTATGATGAGTATTATGCGTAACCTTAGCACAATTTCTTTATATATCACATTTTCTACCTAACAGTTAGACAATTCATCACAATAGTTTCAACTTGACCTTCTTTAGCACAAGACTCTACTCAAACCTTCTTTTCAAACTTTTGACTAAGTGTTTTGTGTTTTCTGTCCAAAACGATGCAATGAGGACCTTGTGACCCTCTAAATTTGGGGTTGGAAAGGGTCTAAGTAGATGCGTTCACCTTCAAACAAATGCGTTCATTACAAGAAAAAAAAAAACTCCGCTGTCAGCGCAAGGGAAAACCCCAACCTGATAAGAGTTAAGTCGTGAAAGGAACCTGCTCGTAGTTGGATGTTCGCATGACACCCGTGGGAGCAAGTGGTGACGTGAAATTAGCCGTTAAAGACTTGATGTCTAAAATTATGTGGAACGCAATATGCGATGCATGTCTTAGGTTATGCATTTATACTCATGTGTCAGTGGTCATGTGTTAGAATGAAAATATGTATTGCTCTTATATGCGATGACCATGCATTCCCGTCACAAGTTTTCTTCCGCTCATGCCAAGTATAACGCGAACGAAGTTTCTCGAGTGATCCGAGGTCGAACTTAGGGACTTGTAGCTAGATGTATGCGGTAATGTGTTTGCGGCGGATGAATAAAAGAATGATGGAGGGTATAAGCTAATAACTACTACTTCTAACTAGCAGACAAAACATTGGAAGTATGAATGAGAGGTAGAGACACGACAACTGTTGACACGTAGTAAAATGTATAGAAAATAGATAAAATGTGAGGATATCTTCATCACAACCCTAAGCTTGACCGCAAGGGCAACCTTTGCCAACGCAAGCTATGAAATCATGCTACACACACTTGAGCCTATTTCTAGGATGCATGCGGTGTATATGCGACGTGTCGAGAGGCCTTATTTCTAAGTCTTTATTCCTGCTCATGTGCTTCCACACATAAACAAGATGACCGCATACCACCGTATCCTACTTCTGGACGCATGCAGTATCCCATCCGTAGGGTGCATACGCTATGTAATAGCAAATGGAGCTTATCTTTAAGTTCCCCATTCTTGCTTATGCGTTCCAATGCACTCTCTCGAGTCTCACATTTGGTTTTTAGACTACTATTCCAAGTATGCCTAAATGATGAATGATGCTCTCATATGAGAAGGTAATTGCATAAACCTAGCTGACGTAAGATTATTCCTATCTCTAGTGAATACTTTCTTACATTGCTTAATGTGACCAACCACTTACCCTTTCAGGCAGTTAGTTGTTGTTGACTTTACTCATAGACAAGCGTTGCGTTCGCCTATAGACAGGCATTGCTATAGCTTCACACTAAGCAAATAAGGTTTTCTCACAACACTCATACAACGGTGGTTTGCTACATGCTTCATATTCCTATGTCGCATGATTAAGTATGCGATACTCTAACAATCTCACTAAGCGATGCAATGAAGATTAAGGATGGTAAGGAAATAAAGATGGAGATGGAATCGAAGGAAATATAGAAATGCATTGATCACAAAATGTATTCATTTCTTAAGCCAAAATGTAATACAATACAATATAAGAAAAGAAGAGAAATGGAAAAGGTTGCCGATGGTGCCATGGAAAGGCGGTGGAGCTGACTCTTTTGAGATCTAACTCTAGGAAGGCTCCGATCTCACTCGGAATGGATGAAGGAGATGAAGAACTCTCAAGCTTTCTTCTAACGCTTTGGTCTGGATCACAAGGGTCCACCCGAAGGTAGAAACTTGGATGATTTGAAATTCTGCACATCGGCTTCTATTTGTAGAGGTTGTCACCGACAGCATTAATGAACCTGCTCTGATTCTGACATTCGCGGCACGATGGTCCTTTTCTGAATTTCTACTGCTAATGGCATGGTAGGTGAAATGTCAACATCATCTTTTGATTCTCCCGATATATGCGTTAATGTTTCCATTCCACCAACCTTGCGTTCATCCCGCTATTATGGTTATCATCGTATAGCTGCAATCTTATGATGACCGCAATTTCTAAGCGATGACCGCAATCGCTTGACGATCACAAATCCTATGCAATTGACGCATGCGGTTGATTACCGCAACACCAATGCGTTGAATGTATGTGTTCGTCTTTGTGATGGAGAAATTCTCTACATGCGGTCGTCTTTACGATAGCCCGGCTTCCGTGTATACGTCCGCTTCTTGCGTTAGCTACAAAGATAGACAATTGAACGCATAATAATACATAATAGTGGGTTAGCCGAGATTCTTAATGTTAAACGACGCAAACTCATTTTCTCATGAATTTCTAACATATTCGCCGCATATTGCACTTAACAATCCTCATAATTCTAAATAAAAGGCCTAAGATGACGTGCACTTCTGCCCATCATCAGCAAGCCAAAACGAAGGTAGGTTACCAGGAACGAGAAAAAAAAAAAAAGAAAAGAGACAACTCCACTGACAAGCTAACATAAAAACTTGGCTAAGGGACAAGAGTTGAAGTTGAGCCTGGTACACAACCAAAGTTGGATGTTCGCATGACACCCGTGGGAGCAATCCAAAACGAAGAATGTAACCATGATCAACCATCTCTATGGTAAAACAAAAACTAGACTATAACATGAATGGCGCATTTCGTTTGTTTTAGAAAAAAAAATATCTTTTCAAAACAAGAAGGGAACTTTGAGTAGAGGTTTGTCTAAGGTAAGACTAAAGTAAAGCATGCTAAAGAAATGTTCAAAGGATAGAAGGAACTAGTGATTTTGAGAAATTATGTAGAGGAAAAGCATTCTGAGTAGCCGATCGGCACAAAGCAAGGACAGAACTTGAGCAAAATCAGAAACACACCCACTGATCGCATTGCGATGGCAAAAAGGATGTCCAAATCTTTGTTTTGCAGGTAATAGGTACGTGGACAAAAAGAGCAACGCATCTCGGGGATTTTATATCACCACGTGTAAAGATTGCTTGTGGACAAGAAGAGCAACGCATCTCGACGATTTTATATCACTGCATGCGACGACTGATAGTAGACAAAGAAGAGCAACGCATTCCTAGGGATTTTTGAAATTGTACATCTTTTCTGATGTATGACATGACAAGCAAAACGTGGAGCAGAGCAGACATTTCCACCAAGCCTTAAAAGGAAAAAGTAACTTTTCAGAGTGGGACCACTAACGCAGGAGAAGAAATCACATGGAAAAAGAGACACTCTTCCCTCAAGAACTCTCCTGAAAAAGGAAGTTCTCCACCTCATTCCTCCATCACATCTCTGTAACAAATGTTTTATCTTTACCAGTTAATATCATTATCATGTTCATCTTCATCTTCATCTATCTGTTCACCGTAACGTATTCATCTTCTACTTCTCTCGACATGAGTAACTAAACCTTCACTGTGTGGAGGAAGGATTAAGCGAGTAATTCAATCCATGTTGAAGCAGTCGGCTAAGTTTAGTTAACGCATGCTCAATGGCATCTTCAACTGTGACAGCAAAAGTGAAGATGCTAATCTACCTCTCGAAAGAAGGTTGATAGAATGCACTAACTAAAGCAAGAAGTATTTCCAGAGATGGAAACAACCTTGCGTTTACAAACGTTCATCCCTAATCATCATAGAGATATGGTGACGCGCGCGAACACCGAGAGGTGTAAGCCAAGGGAAGACAGAACCTTAGTTGCTCCTCAACGAGATTGACAAACTTGCGATGTTCTTTCCCCAAACCCGTTCTCACTCTGATTCGATTCACAGGACTTGCCATCACATTCCACAACTTCAGATTTATTTACCTGCTTATTTATTTACCATCGTATTTTACTATTTACCTACTTATTCATTTATCATCGCATTTTACTCTTTACATCACATTTTACTTTTCAAAAACTCAAAATATTAATTTTGATTATGGTCGCATATATAACATCATTGTCGCATTAACATCGCAATCCATGTGTTCGACCTCGGATCACCTTGAGAAACTTGCGGTGGAATTATACTTGGTTCCAACAAAGAAAACTTGTGACACGCATACACTACATGAAGACAATGTAACACATATCATACACATCATCAGTCTTTGCGGTGGCATTACATCCACCACAAAGCAACAAGCTTTTGACCCACAACACCATACTCTCTGGGTTACGCGGGAGCTCAGTTGAACTCAGCAACGCCCCTTGCGGTCTACTTTTGAGCTCACATGCAATCTTTCCTATTTGAATTTCGAGATTGCGGATTGAAATCGCCTGATTTTGGAGTACTGTTTCATTCCTCTCAATATACTACTTTAGTAAGCTCTCCAGAGATGATGATTGCAGCGCCTGTGAACTACTAGCTTGATTTTTGATTGACCGTTTATTCTGGGAAAAATCCTGGTGGCCCTCCTTTTTGTGCCATCCGTTGAAAATTTTGTTGTTGATTTTTCCACACAAAATTGGGGTGGTTTCTCCACCCAGGGTTGTAAGTATTGGAGAAAGGATTATTCTTTACGAAGCATATAGATTACGGAATCCTTGAACACTCTTCCATTGAATGGGCTTCACCGCAAGTTTCACAACTTGTGCTCATTTGATCGATTGTGTTGGCCTGCCCTCTATGCATTCCTGGGCTATTGATTCTGATGCCTTGTCTTAGATTCATCATCGCAATCATTTGATTTTGTAGGGATGCGATGGCTTTATTGCTTGCACCACCTTCTTTAATTATGAGTCGTTGATCGCTTTCCCTCCAATTTTCGTGATTCTTTGAAATGCGATCAAGTATATTTTTAGCCTTGTCATATGTTTTATCAAGTAGACCTCCAACTGTTGTCGTGTTGGCTGCCGTCTGCGATGCAGGGTTCAAACCGTGATAGAAAATTTCCATTTGGAGACAATCAGGTACGTTATTGTGCGACAATCTCGCACCAGTCTTTTAAACCTCGCCCAGGTGTCAATGAGCGATTCGTCAATATCCTGTTCAAAATTTGTAATCAACTTCCTCCTTCTTGCATTCTCTGTTGGGGGAAAGTACTTCTTCATGAACTTCTCAACTACCTGTTCCAAAGATATTATCTCCCGTGGTTCGAGAGAATAGTCCCACTTCCTTGCTTGGTCGTACAGTGAAAATGGGAATAATGTTAGTCGAACCTCCTCAGCTGAGATGTTTGGGAACACAAAAGTATTGCAGATTTCAATAAAACTCTTGAAATGGGCGTGCGATCCTCGCCACGCCTTCCACCAAACTGTTCGGTCATCTGAATCATTTGCAACATAACCGGCTTCATCTTAAACCTCGATCCCTCCAAGGTTGGCCTCATGATTCCCGTGGAGAAATCATAGAGGTTGGGCAACGCATAGTCCAGATGGGTCTATTGTGGTCTTTCGTCAGGAGAATAGGGTTCGCTATGATATTATTTGCGTTTGGTACTCCGTCTTATGGTTGCTCTGCCATGTTGGGATTTCTCTCTTGTTGTTGTCGGCGTTATTTCTTCTACTTCTTCAGAAAATTCTTTCAATCTTTGGGTCATAATTGGGCTCAGAAGCTTGTCATACGACACCCGCTTCTTTCCTTACCAAAGGAGAAGCAGTGCACAAAGGTTGAATGCTGCAAAGAAAATCAAAAAGTTATTGTTAGCGCAATATGTACTTTCGTAGTCCCCGGCAACGGCACCAAAAACTTGAGCGTTGTGAATGTGATAAAATAATGGTATGAAATTGCGGTGGTGAACTATGCGTTGCACATGCAAGTTTTCCTAGTAAAACTCAAGTATAAATCATACTAGGTTTCCTGGTAAGTCCAGCGTCGAATACAGGGACTACTGAGTTACTTATGCGACAGTAAAATTTTGATTCCTTTGCGGTGACAAAAACAATAAGTTGGTTGATATGTCGTTTAAAGTATAAATCCTATGTGGCGGAGTTGAGTAAAGAGTTAATGACAGCGAAAATTACAATGAGTGTGCGAGGAATGGGTTGAGAAGGGATTTAGCTAACACTTCCTAAGATTGCGTTCAAGTTATGCGATCATGCTACACACATACAACAACATGTCATCTCTCAATGCAAATGCCATAGTCCCTATTTCTAGGACGCATGCGATGTATACGATAATGTCTATAGAACTTATGTCTAAGCCTCTATTCTTGTCTATGTGATGATGAATGATACACACATGCACAAGGTGACCGCATACTATCATATCCTATTTCTAGGGTGCATGCGATGCATGATAGCAAACATAACTTATCTCTAAGTCTCTATCTCTTGCTTATGCGGTTCTAATCTGACTCTCTCAAGCCTAGATTCTAACATGACTCTCTTAAGTCTAGGTTCTTTCTTTAGACTACTCTCTCAAGTATCTCTAAAGGGTGAAGGGCACATACATAAGACAAGATGATCGCATAAAATGAAGATCTTAGGTCATGCTAGCTAAGTACTTCTCAACCCATTCAGAAATTTAGTTACTCATGCGCAAGGTGAAGAGATTGAACAAATGTAGAGATGCAATTTCTATTTTATAAATAAAATCAGAATACAAAAACAACAATGGAAAGTAGGGATAGGAAGCCCGGTAGCAATGTCTTGTTCCCCGAGGCTTTTACACTGTGTTTTATTCTACTCTGCCCAAAAGAATGTTCTTGCTTTCACAAGTGTCGGCCCTCTCTCTGTTTATAGTGCCTCTCAGCATTCTTTCGAGCTACTAAGAGTGATCTCTCGGCGTCTTTTGCTCTGTGCTCGCCTCCGCCTTCTAAGTATAAGAATTAAAGACTAACGACTATCTATGATCTATCTTCTATATATATGGCGAACTGTGTATATTTTGAACTAGAACTCCGAACTATTTTTTCCGAACTAACTTTGACGATGGTGGCCTTCGGTATTTATAGAGCTCAAGGTGAAGAAGCTTTTCTCTTAAATGATTGCAATGATGGGAGGTCATTAAATCTCTGTCTGATACGCTGATTAATGGTCATCAAAAAGTTGAATGTACTTGCTACAGTGTGTCATTAATGGCTTGTTAACTAAATTTGGATTTGACCATCATCAGCTTTCCATCCCATCATGATTTATTATGCTTTCATCTTGATGCGTCGTCTTTATGCGGCCACCTTCTTGAGCAGATCTTCACGAGTGCATACGATTGCGTAGCTTTGCGGTCGCAATCTTCTAACACGCTCGGGCGCCGAATCCTTTGGATCGCAATTTTCTTTGCGCCAATGCATTTTCCTGCACAAAATAAGTAAATTAGCTTCTTTAATGCGATGGGCGCTTGCGATCGCAATATTCTCAACTTAAGGCTTTTGGACACGTTTTTGCATATTTTTACCGTCGCATTCCCACATTATTTTATATCTTTGCGTTGTAATAATATGTATTTCTGCCCGTAATCACCTATCGAGACAAAGGTGTGCATCCCGATATAGGCATAGGCATAGGAATAAGGAGCGAACCAGAAGGCACACTTTCATAGGAAGTGACTCCGAAGAGTCACAATATCATAAACATAGGTGGCAATCCCATAATCACGAAAACATACACCGAGGATGTACATAGTCTGATAGAGATGCTAACAGTCACCATCATTCTAACATAGAACATACATCATCAAATTTCATCTCAAGCCATATCATATTACAATTATCATGGTAACATAACTCATGAGTTCCCAGAAAAGGCTCAACCTATAACATAAATAGCATTTAAATTTAACATTTAAGACTTAATACCCAATCCAAACTGAGTTTAAATAACTCCAACCACTTATGAAAGTGTGACTCACTCCAATTGCACCTCAAGCCCAGAAACTCTTTAAATCCTATGCCAAAATCACAATCAAGGGTTATAAATCTAAATTTACCACATACTTAAGTAACATAAAGGGACTTGAAACATTAAAATAGCACAAGAACTTTATCGAAAATCTTGGAAACGAACCCAAACTTGTTGGACAATGTGCTAACTCCCCCTTCAAGAAAACAAATCTAACCTTGAAATTTGAGTTCTCGATGAGCTAATGAGGCTGACGACGAAGCTAACAGCGTGTGCAGACCAGCACGATGTCAATTCTGGCATGGTGGAACAGCTAGACGGCAGCAAAATTTGATTCATCGGCAATGTGACCTAATCTGAAATAGTGAAAGAAAGAGGCAGCAACAACTTCCTTTTGCATGAAGTTGCGACAGATAGGGAGATAGAAGTGTCGAGCATGACGACTAGCAATGGTAGCGTTGGCGAGTAGTAGAAACGTCGGCTACTTGATCAGGGACAATGACCAACAAGCATCAAATAAGGGCAGCGACTTCATGCGGTGTGAGGAAAACGATGAGGGTTTGCATGACAGATTATTGCGCTTCAATTCGAACGTGATAGAGAGGGAGACACATATGCAGAAGAGAGAGAGAGCATTTTTTTTCCTTAACTCTTTTTTTCCCCTTTTTCCTTTTAATAATTAATTCTATAACCTAATATGTGTATATATATAAACTATGAAGCACAGATACTTCACGTGAGGCAAAGAATAAGTATTAGATACGTATCGGATACCAATACTTCCAGATACTTCACAGATACGTATCTGACACACGATTTGACGTATCCATATTTTTAGATATGTATCTGATATGCGATTTGACGTATCTATTTCTATGCATACTTTTTTTTAAAGAAAAAAGACAAGTAACTCATATAATCTTTCCCAATCTAAAATCACGCTACTTATTTAAAAAGCTCACTATTCGAGTTCAAAACTAAAAGAAAAATAAAATAATAATAGATCAAACCATATACTAGAATCATCTAATCTTCATCTTCACATTTGAGTCACCACAAAGTCCACCAAAATATAAATCATTTGGATGTCTTCAAGAATAAGTTCTTCGTTTATCATCATACTTCTCTCTCTAATCTTTTCTTCTTCTTCTTTGCAATATGAGTCACTTTTCTATTGCATTTTATTAACTATTGTACTTCAACATCTTAGATGTTACTTTTTTTGTATTGTATTTCAGTGTTTGTATTCTATTTTGTGCTATTGTTATTAACTTGTATGCTAAATTTATCTATATCTTAGATTTTTTTGAAGAAAAAAATGTATCTTCAATGTATCAGTATCCTCGTTTTTTAGAAATATATATATTAAAAAATATATAAAAAGTGACGTATCTTTAGACATATCTGTATCTTAGTTTTTTAGAAATTGACGAATCGAAGTATCCGATCGTATTCGTATCGTGTAGCTGTATCTATATCTATGCTTCATAGTTGTTGTGACTTTCTTTGGATGCTAAGGTTGTATGATGTTCTATGCTCATAATGATGCATTAATACTTCTAAATATACGTTAATTATGGATGTTCATGTAGTATGTCATGCGTTGTCACAAGTTTCCTTATGATTGAACCAAGTGTAATTCCACCGCAAGTTTCTCGGTGTGATCCGAGGTCAAACACGGGGACTGGTTTAGGTTATTGTGGTACGTTCATGATATATTCGACCAGGTTTTCAATCTTTAAAAGTGCATGTTTATACAGTTATATAAATTGCAATAAAATAAAGGAAAGCAGTAAAGATGCGATAATAACATAAAAATACAGTAAACCTAAACTAGATGATACAAGATACAGGCTTCATGTACAAGATGCTGTGGTCAAGGCTGGCTGTGAAATTTATGCAAAGACGTGGGATGCGGCAGCAAGTCTTATGAACAAAATAGAAAGAGAGAGACAAATAATATAAACAACGCAAGTTCTTAATTGCTTTGAAGCTACAAATACTGTTCCACTCTTCTCTTGGCGTACACCTCTCAGTGATCGGCCGCGCTCCCACATGTCTGTGTGAAACAGAGACTAACATAATGAACGCAAGGTTGCTTCCATGTCTAGAAGTACTACTTGCTTTAGTTAACGCACTCTTCTGACCTTCTCTCGATAGATCAGAATGGCATCTTCACTTCTGCTCTCACATGCGAAGATGTCGTCTAGCATGCCTTAGCTAAACGCATTTTATATCTCTAATACAGACTAAGTACTTGGTCAATTCACATTACTTATCAGAGAATTATGAAGATATCATGAAGAAAGTGATTGACGAGTGAATGAAAATAGACAGAAAATTATAAATGAAAGCTATCGAAACATTTAATATATCTATTAAGCGTTTGATACATGGTGTGTGAATGAAGAGATAAAGGGAACATGAAATACAATGATGAAAGAGATAGAATAGATACAAACAAGTGCCAATGTCTTGGCACAGATTTGATGGAGATCTGCTTACTGGATAGGATGGGTTTGATGGTAGGAAGAGCTTCCCTCTCAGGCTTGCTCCACCGGTAGTAGGGATCTTTGCACAGAGCTTTCAATCAGGTGTTTGGCAAGTTAGATCTGAGATTCACCTCTCGGCCTTATCTCGTCTTCTTCCCATATTTCTTCTCTTAAGCACTCAGCTCAGCCTTTTCTCTATAATCTAGCAGCACTTAGCCCCGTATCAAGTAGCATACCTTTTCTCTAAAATCAATAGGGTATTTATAAGTTCAGATCTTTGACTTCGGCCTTGTGGTCCCCACTTGATCGTTATGGTAATTCCAAAGATTGAGGGATATTATTCCTTCTGTTATGCAATCAGACTGTCAATTCTACACAACCGTTAGTTGTACACGTGTCTCAATCCTCTGCTTTTGCATGCTCAGCTACGTCTTTCGATCTTAGGTTCGCATGCAGTGTTGTTTTTATTACCGCATGCGATTGAAACATAGCTCTGGACCGACTGTCGCATTGCGCTGTCATTGCGGTAATCGTCTCTTCATTGTTGATTGATGGGCGCAATGTGACAGAGATGCGTTGATCAATTCCCCATGAGCCTTTAGCGCAAGCAGTGACTTGGTCTCCTGCAAAACAAAGTAAAATTCGGCTTGTCTTCCATCTTTATGGTGTCAGTGGACGTAATTGCAAACATTTATAATTATTGTAATACTAGGCTAATTTTCACACAATTGATGCATATTTACTAACTTATGGCCGCAATATCTAGATAAGGTGGCATAAATAACTTGTATTTCTACAAGTTATCAATAGTATATAAATAAAACCCATAAATCCAAATTCTATTTGGATTTTAATTAAATACATATATATTTCTTTTCTCTTTTCAATAAAATTCAAATAAAACTAAATCTTTTCAAATCCTTCAATTAATTTATAAAAACCTCTAATTCCTTGTCACACTAATTTAAAGTCGAATTATTTAAACGTAATAACTCAATTTATCTCAACTTCACAATATAATTCAAGAAATTAAATAAAATTTTCCTAAAAACTTTGGGTTATTACACTTAGCCTTTTGAAGGCTAAAGTTCGAGTGGATGTAGATGTTGGACGTCAGTTTTCTTCTTCTATCGTGAACATACTCAATCTTCGGAAGTCTGAAGATGGAGTAGTTGAAGGCTTGATATGATCAAAGATAGAAGTTCTTTGCTCTATTTCTTCTGAGTCGTCGACTTCATCAATAGTTATATGATTGTTGTCGAGTTCCGCTATGCTGACAGGGTGACATGCAATAACTTCTGATACTTCCTCTGGATGATTATTGAGGAAGCTTCTTGGGAGGAATTTTGTCAAAGTTACTGGCCATCAACGTTGAGGAAAGTCCATGTCTTCTTCCTTAGTAGGCTTATACTTCCATGCCACTTTTTTCTCTTTTATTTTTTTCGAGTTTTATTCCCTCTTCTATAGCTTAGATAGGAAGACGACTCTTTTTTGGCGAAGCTCTACTTTCTTTTCTTTTAACGAATCACAAAGGTCCATCCTTCGTCTCATCACCATCAACATGTTCATCTTTGTTTTGAGAATCTGACGTTGGGATCGCTTGTTAAAATCAAACAACTAGGAGTTCGAAGGTCCCAAAATGGATTAAGCTTTCTCTTTGATCCTATGAGCAAACAGTGTTGGAACACTTGAAGTCACTGCCATTGCAGTGTGGTTAGTTTGAGCCATTTCATCCAACTCTAGCTCAATCTTCTTTTCACAAGCTAACGCTCAATCTTCTTTTCACAAGCCAACTCTTTAAAATCAACTTCTTTAGAACAAAATATTTTCCAACTGGGTGTTTATTGATACTTGCAGTAATCGGGGTCATTGACTTTTCTTAACAGCTCCGGTCGCTTGCACCTTGGCAGTTGAATGAGTTCTTTCTCTAACAGTTGCTCTAACATATCTGTAACATCAGAACCAGGGAATGGATAAACTTTTTCCTGCCTTTCTTTAAGCATTAGGAAACGCTTCACGCCCTCATTGTGTTTTCTTTTAAATTTTGTTTCTTTTCCTTTAGAGAAAAATTTCATTGGGGTTGCATGAACGATCGTAGATTCTTTGGTGGCACTATTCACGATCTTTTTAGTCCCCTTGTTTTCATTCTTGTATTTTCTCACCTCAGAAAGAAAAAAAATCTTTAGTTCCTCTATTGGCGAGGCTCAACTCCATGTCATGGGCACGAGTTGCTAGCTCTTCGAATGTACGAGGTTTTATCCCTTGTAGAATATAAAGAAGTTTCGAGTGCATGCCTTTGGTGCATATCTCCATTGCATATAATCCAATGAGTCTATCTTTGCAATACAAACTCAGAACAATCCATTGTTTAATGTAATCGATGACAGGCTCTCCTTTTTGCTACTTGGCGATTGTCACCTCCATCATACTAACAATGCATCTGGATCTTTTATCGGATGCAATAAAAAACCTAATGCTCATACATAATTTTCTTTATATGTTTATTTTCCAATGGGATTGCTGGAAAGATATATGCTGGAGGCATATATCTTTTTCAATAAATATATATCTTTTTCAATAAATATATATCTTTTTCGACAATCCGGCAATCCATGTGTACGATTATACATTCAATAAATATATAATCAATCTTTTTATATGTTTATTTTCGCATATGATCGTCACCTCCATCATATGCTCATACACAATTGTAGTGGGATCTTTTTTCTCAAAGGCTTTATCCATGTGTTTATTTTCCAATGGGATTGCTGGAAAGTTGATCCCATAGGAATACACAAACATAGGCATAACATAGTCATTTGGATCATCGTCTACTATATGCAATCTTGAGCGTCGTCTTAATGAGTCCGAATAACGACTTCAAGAATCTGAACGACAAAGAAAAAAATCTAAACAACAAAGAGAGGTTGAGGTAGAAGCACTTAGGCATCAAATAAGCGAATTAGAAAATCGTTTTGAGGATAGATTTCAAAAAATGATGATAGAGATGCGTAAAAAATTTGTTTCTAGTTGATCAATTGTAGTTTGATGTTGTAGAATTTCGATAGCCTTTTGGTTTACTTTTATGACATAAGTTTACTTCCATCCATGTCATTGTCTATTTTTTCTATTCTATTCTTATACTTTGTAATTCAGGATACTACACGTAGATGAATTAGTAAAAACAACCTTCTGAGATTTGTCAATAAATGTGCTAAAAGGTTTTGTAAGAGAATTTTCAAAGGATAATTGTTTATAAATAGTTTTTTATGAAGGTTTTAAAAATTTTGAAAATAACATGATAAGCCTTTAAAAATAATGAAAACCTTCGAAAAAGACTACTTGATAATAGATAATTATCGATAAATAATTTGACAATTATCGAAGATATATAACCTTTGAAAAATAATAATTTTCGAAAGTTAATCAACCTTTGAAAGGTTAGTAAACCTTTGAAAAGGTTTTTTCGATGGGATCTATTTCGAAACTTTTCAAAGGTTGAGATAACCTTTGAAAAAAAATGTATCGAGGTCTATTAAATGTTTTTTCAAAGGTTTTGACCTTCGAAAAAGGTCAATTTTCTTGTAGTGTATAAAAGTAGTTAAAAAAAACTATCTTTCTAGTTATTCCCAATTGTCAGTCGCTTCTGGCTCCAAATCTGTGTACCAATCAAAAGTATTTTCTTTCAACTTCGGACAAACTGCTTGACTAGCAGGTCTTTTCTAGTTCCTGCATTTTTGCAGGTTTTAATGAAGTGAGCAACATGTTGTTTTAGATTGCCCTTCCCATCGAACTGTTGGAACTTTGGAATGGAACCCAACTGCCATTCTCAGGTTGTCAATTCTCTTAGTGTATGACTTGGAGTACATAAAAAAAGATTACGACGATCCTCCGTACTGATCCCTTATGGAGTTTGTAATCATATCCTGGCAACTGTTGAACTAAGAAGACAACAATGGAGGTAGATTGTTGCAGTTAGTTTCCTACAATACAGTCTTTCCTTTGTCATTGGCTTTTGTAGCTAGAGCTTAACTCATCTCAATAGTTTCTCAAGCTTGCATTTGATCTCTTAATGCAATGATTTCATGATCTCACTCCTCAATAGCTTTCATTAAGTGATTTATCTTCGTCTCCATCTTCACCATGGTTCCCTCGGCTATTACATCCGCTATTATGACAGACACTACATCAAGGTGTGATTCTTTCTTCGATCGATCAGAAGCAAGAGTAGAGTTGTCAAACAAGAGATTTTCTCTAATGACGATCCTGCCTTTAGAAGATTCTTTCAGCCATTCCCTGATTTTCTCCGCGATTACAAAGTCTTGTTCTTGTTCGTGTAGGATCCCCTTTAAGCAATGTATCGTTGGATTTATGCTATACAATGCATGCACGGTTCAAGTTCAATAATATGCAATAATGACCTGACTTGACTCAATTCATGCAATACTACTTCTAGATATGCGTTATTAATGAATGCTCTTGTAGTATGTTGTGCGTTATCAAAAGTTTCCTTGCATTGGAACCAAGTATAATTCCACCGCAAGTTTCTCGGTGTGATCTAAGGTCAAACATAGGGACTGTTTGAGGTTATTGCGTTGTGTTTATGATATATGCGACCAGGTTTTTCAATCTTTTAAAAGTAAGGTTTGTACAAGTATTAAAAATGCGTTAAAGTAAAGGAAAGCAATAAAAATGCGATAATAAAATAAAGTGCAGTAAACCTAAGCTAAGATGGTACAAGATATAGGCTTCATGATACAAGATACTGAAGTCAAGGCTGGCTGTGAAGATTATACAAAGATCATGTAATGCAATGGCAAGTCTTATGTACGAAGCAAAAAGAGAAAGATAACTAATATAAACATCGCAAGTTCTTAATTGCATTAAAGTTATAAGTACGGTTCTGTTTTTCTCTTAACGTACACCTTTCAGTGATCGGTCGCGTTCTCACATGTTTGTGGTGAAACAGAGATGAACGTAATGAATGCAAGGTTGCTTCCATGTCTGGAAGTACTTCTTGCTCTAGTTAACGCATTCTTTTGACCTTCTCTCCATAGATCAGAATGGCATCTTCACTTTTGCTGTCACAGGTGAAGATGCCGTTTAGCATGCCTTAACTAAACGCAATCAACTCTTTAACACATATTAAACACTCATTTAATTCATATTAACTACCAGGGGATTAAGAACACTTCATGGAGAAAACGATAAACGGAGGAACGGAAATAGACAGAAAAGTGGTGATGAAAGCGATCAAGACGTTCAATATATCTATTTAGCGTCTGATACATGGTGTGTGAATGAAGAGATAAAGAAGAAGAAATACACGATGAAAAGAGATAGAAAACAGATATAAACAAGCGCCAACATCTCGACACCGATTTGGATGGAGATTTGCTTACCAGTGAGGATGGATCGTGTGGAAGGATGAGCTTTCCTCTCAGGCTTGCTCAACCGGTAGCAGGGTTCTGAGTAAAGAGCTTCGCGGTGGGGATCTGGCAGATTAACACTGAGACTCACCTCTTGGCCTTGTCTTTTCTTCTTCCTGGATTTCTTCAGTTTAACACTCAGCTCAGCCTTTTCACAATATACTAGCAGCAATTAACACCGTATCAAGTAACATCTTTTTCTATGAATTCAATGGGATATTTATAGGTGAAGATCTTTGACTCCAACCTTGTGGTCCCCACTTGTTGTTATGGAAATTCTGAAGATGGAGGGATATTTATTCCTTCTGTTATGCAATCAAACCGTCAAATCTGCACAACCGTTATTCGTACACGTGTCACAATCCTCCGCTTTTGCGTTGTTCAGCTGCATCTTTCGATCAGATGTTCGCATGCGGTGTTATTTTTAATACCGCATGTGGTTGAAAGTCAGCTCTGAATCGACTGTCGCATTGCCCGTCATTGCGTTAATCATCTTTTCAGTGTTGATTGATGGGCGCAATGTGACAGAGATGCATTGGTCAGTGTGTCTTGAGTCTTGATCGCAAGCGGTGACTTGGTTTCCTTTTCTTCCATCTTAATGATGTTAGTGGGTGTAAATGCGATAATTTATAATTATTGTATTTCTGAGCTAATTTTCATACAATTGGCGCATATTTATCCTCTTTTGACTGCAATATCTCGATAAGGCAGTACAAATAACTTGTATTTCTATAATTATCACACCCCCAAATTTACATATATGCTTGTCCGCAAGCATATATTCTACTAAGGTAATAAAGCTCAATTCCTATCCTATATTTCTGTGTCAATTGATTGCTCCGAATATTACACTTAGGCACATTACTTAACATCGCAATTTCTTCCTATCCTTGCTAATTCTTAACAAGCCCTACTTTATTCTTCTATATAACAAAATTATGCTCAAAGATGCTTTTTTAGTTTTTCAAAATAAAATGTTTATCTCTTCTTGTCAAAACATCTTGATATATCTAAATACAGTGGTCAAAACTTTTGGGTCATTTACTAGAGACTGTTGGTCATGGTTACACTCTTCATTTTGACTTGTTCCCACGGGTGTCATGCGAACATCCAACTATGGTTGTTTGCCAATTTCAACTTTAACTCATGATATTCAGAAGAGTTGTCTCTTGCATTCTTTTATTAGTGTATATATATATATATATATATTCATACTGTGTTGATCTTGGAAACCCACCTTCATTTTGGCTTGCTTCTATAGCTGTCATACGAACATCAACTACGAGCAGGCTCCTTTCACAACTAAACACTTATCAGGTTGGGAGCATTTTTAAGGATTTTCCCTTGCACTGACATTGGAGTTTTGCATAATTTTTTTTTAACAGAAAATGAACGTATTTTCTTAAATACTGCATATTCTTGATCTTATCTGCTCAGACCTTCCCCACCCCCAAATTTAAAGATGAGCAAGGTCTTCATTGCGTTGTTTGGATAGACTAGACAAACACTTAGAAGAAAATTTTCGAAAAGAAGGTTTGAGCAGAACTTTGAAAGATAAAAGGTAAAGTAATGCTAAACTAAGAAGTAACTAAGTGTTAGTCAGAATTTATTAAGTATGGGAAATCTTTATAAGTATGAACATATATTACATCATAGCAACGCAATGAAGAATGCAAAAGTAAAAGATTGAGAATATCGCAAGTATTGACAAAGGATGATAAAGAAAAAGGCACAGGCAAAAATGTAGTGAATATGTACTTCATTGTATTAAATATTAACAAAGTATACAATTAATTACAAATGAACGCAATACAAAACTTTTGTTGCCTGTAAAAGTCAAAGAATTTGATTAACTAATAAAAGAATAAATGAATGAAAAGAATACATAATGGTCGCATAGAAAAAAAAAATATAGGAGGCTTATTGTTGAGGGGCTGGAGGGTCTTGAGGCAGATTTTGAGGTGGTGTAGGAGGAGCTTCTTCAAAATTTAACTGCTGTCGGAGATGTAGGGGCACCATCGGACCATGGAGATATGGGGTGAGAAAGTTGAAGTATTCTTGATTACGCTCCGCAATCAGTCTTTGGTGCATATGGACTTTATAAATGTTGCACTGCATGTTGATCAGTGCCTCTCTTGATGTGGCAGCACTGTGTTGAATATCATCAATCTGCTCCATTACCACTTCAAATCTTTGGTTGAAGAAGTGTTGTTGTTGGGAGAAAAGTTGTTATTGTTGAGAGAAGAGGGCTCTCATTTCTATTAACTCAGCAGTCATGGAGGTGATGAAGGGTTGTGCTTGCGATATCTCGCCAGCATCGTTTTGGGGTTGACTAGAGGTGCCTTCACCCAAATCGTGTGGGTCATCAACTTACAGCGGTGGAATGGGGGGTTGCAGTGATGATGCTGATAGTAAAGGTGGGGCTGTGGGGTAAACAATCGAAGAGGTTGGAACAAGGAAGAGGTTGGTAAAGTGCTCATGAAGGGGAAAAGGAGGTTGTTCGGGCGGGCTTGGAGGGCTTGGAGAGCGAATGACTAAGGAAAGAGGGTTCATAGGTTTTAGATCTTGCGCTGGTGATTCTTGAACCCTTTCTTTTCTCTTATCTTCTCAGCGTCTTCTTTTTGGCCTGGGTTCTTGCGGCGCATTCAAATTGATTGCAGGCCTCTTTGCTGGCAGCTCGAGGTAGTGTAGGGAATATTTGAGGAGCATCCTCAAGATTTTGATGTTGATGAGGTCGTGGACTTCTGGCATCGGCTCCTCATCAATTCCTACGCCCATAGATAGGCACAAACTTGAGACGATCCACGGGAAGAAGTACTGCCCTCGGATATGCCCCACCAAGGATCTAAGCTGCCTTGTGATCAACTGTCCTACGTTGATAGGAATGCCTCGAGTGATGCAGTATGCAGCCATGACCCGATCCCTTGTTATAGTTCTGTCATGCATTGTTGGGATCAGCCACTTCTTGACCAGGTAAACCCAGAGCCTTCCCTCCGGAAGCAAAGACTTGGACTCCAGAGTGCGGATGCCCTTGAGTGAAACCGACCACCTCTTGCCCAGTTGCGTTAATACCCTCAGCGCGTCTTCCATCTGTTGCTCCATAGGATCATCAATAATCTTGTTCCCTGCTTGTTGATATGGAAAGTCCAAAGATGGAGGGATATTTATTCCTTCCTTATGCAATCAGACCGTCAAATCTGCACAACCGTTAGTCGTACATGTGTCACAATCCTCCGCTTTTGCGTTGCTCAGCTCCATCTTTCGATCAGGTGTTCACATGCGATGTTGTTTTTAATATCGCATGCGGTTGAAAGTCAGATCTGGATCGACTGTCGCACTACGCCGTCATTGCGTTAATCGTCTTTTCAAGGTTGATTGATGGGCGCAATGTGACAGAGATGCGTTGGTCAGTGTGTTTTGAGCCTTGATCGCAAGCGGTGACTTGGTTTCCTGCAACACAGAGTAGAATTCTCCTTTTCTTCCATCTTAATGATGTTAGTGGGTGTAATTGCGATAATTCATGATTATTGTATTTCTAAGCTAATTTTCATATAATTTGCGCATATTTATCCTCTTTTGGCTGCAATATCTAGATAAGGCAGTACAAATAACTTGTATTTCTACAAGTTATCAAGCAACTGTGGGTGACAAGTCCTATGTAAGTATCGCTTGGAACTGTTATTTTGGATGCAACTTTCTTTGGTGCCATTAGTTTGTTTGAGTGTTGAGAGATAAATGAGAGGTAGAAGGTTTCTGGAAATACTTGTTTCGTGGAATTAAATTTGTGTTGATGTAAATTTGATGCGGATGTGGTTTGACCTTTAGTACTTGATCCTCTTATTCTCTCACAATTAAATATGTACGCTTGACATGAAGAAGTGGAGCGCGTAGATGCTCTTGAAATTTAAGTCTCGAAAGAATGTTTATATCTTCAAATGACTTCAGTCTTCTAGTGCAGTCAGTTTCAGAAGTTAGGGAGCCTCCTGATTCTTGGGAGAATTCTCTCTAAACCCTCTGGAACGTAAAATTTATGACTCCCAGAAGTGAAGAGAACTTCTCTAGTTATAGAGTTCTCTAGCGTATTTTGTGGGCTTGGGGTCAATTGCTCCATAGGCCTGGCCCCTTGAGCCCAACTAATTAGACTTGGGCCTATTTGGCATTTGGTCCAAATTAAGCCGATTTTAGGCCCAATTGGACTTTAGCTCAAATTATAATACAAGTTAGACCAAATTAATTTTATTCAATCTAATGGACATGATGAAAATATATGACATCATTGAAATTTGTCAATTTATGTATTTAATTCAATTTGGGATGCATGTCAACTTTTAATTGGACCCAAATTTGATAATTTGGAAATTTTGCCATTAATTTGAGATATAACACGACAATTTGTGGCCCGAAATTTCTCATTTAGTAACTATATTTATTATTGATATAATTATCATTTATTTATAATTAATTACATATTTTGTTAATAAATAGATTAAGGAAGTATGTATATACAAAAATGTTTCTCAAACCGATGAGAACCAAGCAAAGACCTACCCTATTTAATTACCCACCAATGTTATTCATCTTTCTTCAAACAACTAAGAGTTCTTAAAAAAAAAAAAAAAAAAAAAAAAATTAATGAGTACCACATTTACAAGAATATGAAATCCATCTCGAGATGAGTATATACCACTTACAACTACCTAAACTAACATTAGGCACTAAGGCCATGTAGATCGCAAACATTGTTTAATAGGTATAGATATTTCGAATTTAAATGTCTAAGTTTTAATCATTGGGATAATTAATATTTGTGTTTAGATATGTAAGATAATTAATGTCTGTAAGTTAAATGTGTTCAATTTACCCAATCTATATATAGAAACCAAAATTAAATAATTGCTTAACTAAATACAAGAGATCACAGTTATCAAATAAATTTCACATTATTTAATCAATAAAAATAAAAATAAATGAATACATTTGTATTAAAACTTTATTAAAGAGAAATTGCAATTTATGACCATTGTAAAAACTATTTTGTAAGTGTGTATTCTTTTTTTGTAAGTTTGCAAATATGGTAAAAGTTTTAAATAAGGAATTGCGTTCATTGCCAATTATAAGATTGCGCTTATAAGCATTATTTGTAGCATTAGGTTTAAATTGCATGTCTCACTGTCTTATCCCAGGAAAGCATCTAACGACGACTTCTCGCTCCTAATTTCTTCTTCCTCTTCATCAAACACGATTCATTTCGTCGATTTAGGATGCAAACCAAACAACTTCTAGACAATGAAATACATAATCGACGCCATGAAATCCAATTTCAAACCTTCCTACCCTAATTCCAACTTTCTCCAATTTCTATGTCTTCTTCAACGACCTAATCTCCATCGATTGGATCCTTCCATGACCATCTCTTCTTGGATTCTTCTCCCCATTTATACTACACAATGTACTCGAGGTTGGGTTTTATGTCTTAAAACTCATAGTTTTTTAACAATAAACTTATTCTGTTAATCAATAAAGATGTTATTTATGTTTGATTCAATAAAGTAGTTATTGAGTATATGAACTGCTCATTTCGTTTTAGAAATAAATCCAATAAACTTAAGATCCATGGCTATTACATTAGTACTTGAACTTTATGTGGAGACATAAGAGTAGATCGAGTTCGAGTAAATAGCCAAAATTATCTATAGTATACAAATAAGGTTGAGTATCTTATTCTGGTAACACTATTTGATGCAATCAGTTTGTAGTTGTTACAATCGTTGTAAAGTGCTACAAACGAAGTGATTCTAATTTATTCATGTCGCACTACAAGAATTTTGGCCTTTAATGTCGGTTTGAAAAAGTGAAATCGGATGTATAATGTTGGTTTTGTTTTTTTTAAAAAAAAACGGATCTTTAATGTCGGTTTTGGTCACACCTCGTCCCAAACTACCCTCTAAGCCTAAGAAAGGATATGACTGCAGCAGTTATCAACCCTTTTGTTGACACTTATTACTTAATAACTCTTGCGGAAATAACTCTGATACCAATGAACAATTTCAACAACCAACTGATTAAGTCAAGGAGACAAACAACAACTGATTTAGTAGGCCCATTTTATTTCAACAAAGTAACGTTTATACTACTCCAAGACTTAACTACAAAGTTTACAACAACAACTGTAAAATCCTTCGGAAGTGTAACTGTGGCTTGTGGCAGACCTTGACCTTAGCAGCACCCTATAACTCCTCACTTTTCTCTACCTTAGGGGGGACATAAAACATGGAAAACATGAGTTATAAAGCCCAGTGAGTGGTGCCTTTACATAAATAAATAACTTTGATTTCAGAAATCTACTTTTTGGAAATCAATTCATAGTCAACAAGAGCATTACTACAAGTTCAATATTATTTTACCAGCCTAACTGCTGGATTATCCCCAGCTCAACTGCTCGTTAAAACAATCAACCCCAGCTTCACCGTTGGTTATCACATAATATAAACATCCCTAGCTTTACCATTGGTTATCCCTGGCATGATCATACCTTTTCCCCAGCACTTTCACATGTATACTAAAGCAATGTATCAACAATTCATGTGGAAACTTTCCTTGTACCCTATTATCCCGCCAATGTGCACATTGACTATTTTCTTGCTAGCTATGCTTAGGTAACTTGACTATATTTCCTGCTGATCGCCACCAACTATAATTTTTCGCCAACTGAAACCGACTATCCTTTCCCACCGACCGAAGTCAACTATACTTTCCCGCCAAGTACCTTTTCAAGCATGCTAACTATACATCCCGAGTACAATTCCAGTTTCCAACACAAACATACAAGCATAGTAACAAGATAAACATATATCCCTGATCATGCCAATTTACATTATTCCCTATATATATTTACCTATATATATATAAATCACATCAACAATACAATAACACAATAACCACTCACCTTGGTTGGTTAGGAACTTTCCTCTCCGAAGTTTCTTAGATTTCCTTGGTTCCCTTTTGAACCCTAAATTCCATATTCAATTATCAGCTTAGATTACTCATAGTTCTAAGTCTTACCCTAAGATACTTCCTTCTGTAAACATGCTCTAAAATATCTTAAGAAGTTTTCCTTAAAATATCAGCTCAAAACTCCTTGTGGTTTGGCCGGAATCATCAAAATATCATGGCTGACCCAAGCTTACCTAACAGCTCGACCCTTTTGTCTTTTCTTCATTCTCCAGCCTAATTCCTTGGAGATTCTTCTTCGACAGCCCCACTATGAAAACTAGACTCTTAGAGCTTTCAGGTGGCTTTGGAACACCCTAAACACACAAGTATTCTGGGAGAAATCCTCGTCCCAAGTTGATGTTACTTCCTGTTCTTTCTATCCGATAGCATCTCCCCTCTTGGAACCTCTTGACCAACGCATGGTCTTACTATCAACGCATAGTCTCTTTCCAATACACTCTTCTTTATATCCTTTGAAGAGATTTTGAGTTCTCATCTAAAGTCCTTGGCCCTATTTATAGGCGTCCAAGATCTCTCTAAGGCCGACACCTCCTACCTGGCCACATGTCCAAGTGTCTTTTCCATACACTATTACCGCAATCTTGCATCAGCACAAGCCAAGGTGTCTTGCTCCCCTTTTACCAACACATAGCCCTCAAGTTTGCATGTTTTCTTATGCATCCACCTCATTTTCTTAAGGTTTAAGACTCCTTCCTAGCAAGCCACATGTTTGGATGACGTCCTTAGATGCGTCCATCCTTCATATCCGTTCATCCTTCATATGCGTCCATCAAACTTCATATGCATTCAACTAGGATGATGACCAACACCCTTTCAATGCATACTACTAGCCTTGTCCTATGCGCCCACATGCCCTCGGATATCCAGTGCATAGCACATCACCAATGCATAGCAACCTTTGGGTCAACTTAGTTCTCAATTGTACACCTCAAGGCATAACTCACCATCACCTAGGTTCTTGCTAACGCATCTCTTATGACCAACGCAACCCACCTCATGGACCTTGTTACCGCAAGCCTTAACAAGCAAGGAAAAATCACCATGCGTCCACCTTAGCTCATTCCATCGCCTAGCTCATACTTTAGCAAGGCCGTCACATCCATCGTATCTATCGCACCCATCGCCGCATGCCATCGCATACTACCAACGCATTCCTTTAGCCACATACACGCATACCATAGGCCGCACATTTTCGCGTGGCAAGGCCACTGCATGCCACCAACACATCCTTTCGGCCGCAAACCATCGGCCGTACACTCTCGCATCCATCGCATCCATCGTGCTGTATACCATCGTGTCTAACGTTCAGGGCCCTTGGATGCGCAACTTGAGGCTACTGCATACCCGATCAATGCGTACACGTGTCTCCAGTGCCTTGCACCCATGTCCACACAATCTAAGGCTGTCGCATGCGTTTTTTAACCTTTTCAAGACATTTGCTACTGCATGCACTACTAACCTCCCAAATAACCTCTCAAAGTCTAATGGCCAATGCATGGCACACACTAATGCATGGCATAACACCAATCCCAAATAACCTCTAAACTGAGCAAGGCCAACACATGAGCAACTCTTGGCAATGCCTCTTGCTAATACTTCGGCCAACCATGCGTCCAACCTTACAAACGTATGGTTGCCTTTTCAACTTATGCATTAATGTCTCCTAATACTTAACACATGGGTCCTTTTGACCTTACACTTAGCCAAATTCTATCAATTAAAGCTTAACTCAAAACTACTCAAGGAAAATCTATTTTACACTTAGAAATTTCCTTCACTTCAACATAGGATTTAACTTTGACTTAGTTAATTTCTTTAACCACCTGCTAAAGAGGAAAATTGGAAATCCGGGTTTCACAGTTTTAAACCAACATTGTAGGTATACCTTTAATGTCGGTTTAAAACCAACATTAAAGATCTGCTTTTTTTTTAGAAAAAAACAAAAACAAAACTGATTTTCTTCCTCTCCCCCCCCCACAATTTTTTTCATTTCCCTCTTCACTCACCCTCCCATTTTCTTTTTCCTTTCATTCTTAGTTTTTCACTCACCCACAACCCACACGAAACCCCCAAGGTCTCCATCGTCGACTCTCTATCTCCGGCATCCTCTCGTCCTCTTTATCTCTATTGTTGACTCCTTACAACGTGAAACCCCCAAGTCTCCTTCGTCGACTCTTTATCTCTAGCGTCCTCTCGTCCTCTCTATCTTTGAATCTAGAAGCTCGTCTCCAACATTCACGTTGTCTCTTCCCTCTCCAAACCAACGGCGAGTTCGCTCGTCGGTACGATGACGACGAATTGTAGGCCACCTTTTTTAGCTCTCTCCACTCCCTCCATCAACTCCTTCGCTCTTCTTCAATAAGTTTCCGATATCCTTTCTCTCCATTTCCATTTCAATTGCATCTTTCTGCTTCATTTTTCATCAAAAGTGGAAAGATAAAAGACGGAATGGTTGTTGTTTTATTTATTTATCTATTTATTTTGCGTTTGGATTAGTGAATGATCTTTTGGATTTCACGAGTTGCGAAATATGCTGTTTTTTGCTCTCGGTTCTCTTTCTTCAGTTTTTATTCATTATTTATTGTTGTTATTTGAGTTTGATTTACATTGGGATGTTTGTAATTACTCGGCTAGAATCTTGCAGTCCCTTCTAGGAATGATGCTCCCTCGAAGAGAAAATTATTATAAATCAATATCTACAGAATTAATGTTCTTTACCTGATTTTCTTTCGCTGCCTATCTCAATGCCCTTAATGTTGTGCTTTCTCAATGGTTAATGGTCACTAACACCATCTCATTTCTGCCTCCCGCTTTCTTCTTCAAGTTTAGATGTTTGTTTTTCTATAAATCGTAAAGATACTGTATTGTCCCATAAAAGCCAGGGGGGTATTTCTTAACTTTGTATTTCAGGTTATAGAGTCCAATATTTTTAGCCATTAGTAGAAGTAAGCATTCACATTCTTCAATAGAGCAATTAAGTTATTTATCATACTGTACAAGTTGAATTCCAAATTTTGAGTTGGTACATTTCTTCTCAAGATATTTGATTTCAACTCATTAGGTGTGTCAAGTTGCTTTTCCTGGACCTTTTAATTTGTTTCTTGCTAAAACTCTAGATATCCTAATCAAACAGATAAGAGTCTGTGATTGATTATATAGAATCTATTAAATTAAATGGAGAGATATTTGTTTAGAACCTAAACAGGTATGTATATCACCTAGTTATTTAAAATTTGATAAATTTATTAAGCACCCAACATTTCTTCAATAAATTTAATAATTTTGTTTATCCCTAAACCCAAGGGAACCCAAGGGTTGGGTGGTCCTTTGCTTGGGATATTTTCAGATTCTCTTCTCAAGGTTTTGAGTGTAAGCCTTCCTTTAGAACATTTAGTATTTAAAGAGTCCTGTAGTTTCTTAGAGTTGATCTTAGGTTGGTGAAGCCTTCCTAAGGATTAGTGAGTGATGTAGGAATAATTTTGTTTTGTTTGGCTTTATTTTAGTTCGATTACTATGTTACTGTGTAATAACTTTTCTTTATTTTAATATCTTCTATTTTAATTTTTTTTATTAGTTACTTGTGGTTAAAATATTCCACCATAAGTTTAGTTGTTTTCATGGGCTGGTTTCTACCCTATTTATAGGGATCCCTAGGTTGTATTTGAGGTATTATTCAATAAAGATTAGATTCAAGAAAACTCCAAGATTGGTCCTACATTAGTCCGGATTAAAAACAAAAATCCAATATTTAGTCAAATACCCAATATTTAGTTTTGATACTTGAGTTTGCCAGCAGCCAATTACAATATTAATTATTAAGCTTCTGTACTTGTTCTCATAGGGTGAGCTTGTGTGTGCTTTAAGAGGTGCTATAGCATCAGCTTCTCTTCTTGGAGTTCCTCTGGGACATAATTCATCATTTCTTCAAGGTCTAGCATTTACACCTCCTCGGATCAAGGAGGTCATCTAGTGTGGGAGCATAAATCCAACTACAAAAGAAGGTATTCTATTCTGTTGCCTCTAGGAAGTTTCATAAAATTAACTTGGTACATGTTTAACGTGGAATGGCCTTAAAGTTGGTTTATTCTTAATATAGAATAACAATAGTAGCATTATCCTCTGTTGTTACTTGAAATATTATCACCTTTTCTATTTTTTAAGATGGTAAATCATAATTTGTTTCATAGTCTTGTATTCAAGATTTCAAAATTAGCCCCACAGAGTCGTGTGTATAAAGTTTTGATAATTAGTACGAAAAATCATCAAAATAAGATATATTAGAACATTATGATTTCAGAAGCAAGCAAGTTGAAGAAACTAATTGTGGAACCTAGGGAATTTTTAATGTATATTGTCTTGTCTGGACACTCATTTACTTGCAAGTTGGGCTACTTGACTAGACAACTATTTTGTGTGTAACCCCCTTGCCTAATAGCTCATGTTAGCTGAAATTATGAACTTCATTGGCAAACAGGAATAGGATGGGTGCAATCCACATAGGGAGGTTTGTAGTTTACGACTCATAGGTACTATTTATTTATAGTTTAGATTTTATTCAAGGTGGTCAAGTTTGTAGGTCGTACTATGGTAGTTTGTGGGTTATTCATGCACTATGGTAGTCTTTGTGATAACTTTTGAGATTTGAAGTACATTGTGTGCTAAATTTGCTTATTGATGTATGTGTTCTTGAATATTCATTTTTTGGGAATTCTGATAGTTCTATTGAGAACAAGTGGTTGTGAAATATTTTTTAGAGTGTGTTTCATTGAACAGGTTCAAGATAAATTTTTGGTTTTGTTGTGGTAGCATCGTTATGCTGCCAAAAATTTTCCATCGTCTTCCTATCTCATATCTAGGTAACCAAGCTTCTCTACTTCCAGATCTTGAAAAAGAAGATTCTCTCATTTATTCAACTACTGAGTTTTCTTGTTTTACAGATGCAACAAAGGAGTAAATATTTAGTATCAAAACATCTTTATGCTTTTTCTTGGGGAACTTTAGATCCAACACATTCACTACAAGAATTTTGCCTTGAATGTACCATTTATGCACATTCCCAATAAACACGGTTAGTTGAATATGAATTCTTATCACATTTTCACTTTCAATCTTTGGTCTTAAACCTTTTTTGTTTGTGATCCTTTGAACAATAGTGGTCAGACAAAGATTCCTATAACTAGACACTGCTGAAGCTATAGGGTTTGTTCAAGAAGAATTATAAAGGGATCCAAACTTACCAAGTGGAGAGGAACAGTAATCTCATAATGTTTGTAAAATCATAATGTTTGTAGTACTTGTAATTTGTGTTTTCAAGGCCTAAATTTTTGTACAGCCTTTTAAATTATAATTTTATAGCAAAATTTACGGATTAAATGTAATAGATTTATAATCCATACATGAATAATATGTCATATGTGCTTCGTTGCAATAGTCACAGTGTTCGATGATGATGTGTCATGTTTTACTTTTTGATCAACATTAAAAATGGATTGGACAATGACATTAAAAAAAAACGAACAATAATCGTAAAAAATTGGACAATAATTTTGGGCTTTAATATTAAGTTAAAATTGACATTAAAATTGATTCAAAACCGACATTAAAGGGCTTTAATGTCGGTTGACAACCGACATTGAAGGTCATGTTATAAAAGATCTTCAATGACGGTTGGCTTTAATGTCGGTTTTAAACCGACATTGAAGATAGGCTTTAATGTCAGTTTAAAACCGATATGAAAGATAACCGACATTAAAGACCTTTTATAACACAATCTTTAATGTCGGTTGTTAACCGACATTAAAGGCCAGAATTCTTGTAGTGTTGAGACATGAGGAAGGGGGACATCCTATGTAAAAAGTTTGCATAAGATTAGACCAAGAAATAAGTCACTCTTACTTTATAACATTGTTTACTGTTTAAGACTAACTATTTTAAAATGATAATCTAGGTAACTCAACCTTAATTCCGAGCTAACTATGAATTCCTTTTTATTCAAGATTATTCTTAGATTTGCATGGGTGAGACGCTCAATAGTGTCAGCTCAATAAGCCGCTCATTTCAGGAGTAAGACCGGGTAGAAAGCTGGGGACATAAGGGTGTAAGATGAAATTCACTCCTACCTGCTTTTAGTGATAGTAGAGAAGTTATTCCCTTAAGTGTTGACTCCAGCTCTTGAACAAGGGGCCCCACCCTCTCATTGGTCTGAAAGTGCAGTTTGATGATTGGATCTCAAACCATCAAATACATTTATACAGGGGATGTTGGACAATCGTTCTTCTCCCTTAGAAATGATGCCATCAAATACATTTACAACTGTCGTATGAAAGAAATGACTTTTTTCAAAGAACATGTCTTGGACATGATCATCCATTTTAATATGGCAAAAGAAAACGAAGTTGTCATAGACGAGAAAAGTCAGGTCAGTTTTAATCTAGAATCTCTTTCGAAGACCTTCTTACAGTTTCGCATCAATGCGATGATGAACAAAATAAAATACAACTTGACCACTCTTCTCAATTAGCTACAGGCTTTTTAGTCCCTCTTGAAAACTAAGGGATGTGAAGCAAAGATAAATATTGCCACTACTGATAAAAGAGAATCGTGCTCTAAGATAATGTCTGACTTTGCTTGTTCAACCAAGAATAGAAGTATTCCGGTGAAACAGAGTAAAAAGAAAAAAAAGGCTTCTACTAACCACAAAGGCAAGGCCAAAGCTGCAAATAAAGGGAAATGTTTCTACTACAGCGAAGATGAGCCTCGAAGAGAAACTGCCTAAAGTACCTTGTGGAAAAGAAAGCGGAGAAAGCAAAACAAGGAAATTAGTTTCTGAAGATTACTTGCAGAAGAAGAGATAAGTCTCCAAGTTGTGAACAAGGGAGACTATCTCAGAAAAACCAGTGGGAGATCTAGAAGTTGTTATCGGAAGATAGACCCTATGTACTTTTTTTAATGTAATAAATGTTTTTTATATATATCTTTTGCGAAGAACAAGTTGTATAGAAATATCCTTTTGTCATAAATGAAATGTTCATTAACAAAAGAAGTATTTTAATTTTTCTACTCTGAAAACAACTTCTATGTTAAAACAACCCAAAGTAACGACCATTTTAAATATTTAGATATTTAAACAACTGAAGAAAAAAAAAAGCAATAGCTTCTCAAATACTTATCTTTGGCAAATGAAAATTTGGTCACATTCAAGTTTTAATAGGATTAAGAAGAAGGTAAAAGGTGGTCATCTAAATAAGTTAGAAGATAACCTTTTAACACTATGAGTGTCTTATCTTGGAGATAAGATGACCAAAAGGTTTTTTATAAGAAAAAATCTTAAGAGCCAAAGAACACATAGAGCTCAAACATTCAGACCTTTATGGTCTGATAAATGTCAAGGCATAAGGAGGGTATGAATATCTTATCAATTTTAGGGATAATTATTCAAAGTACAATAATATTTAACTAAATTATAAGTTTAAAACACTTGAAATATTCAAGGTGTATAAAACTTGTTAGGTAAAACTTATTAGATACTTCGATCAAATCGAGGTGGAGAGTACAAAAAATCTGAGATTTCAAGACTATTAGATAGAATTTGAAATTCAGTAACAACTCTTTATAACTAGTGCCTCAGCATAACGGTGTATTAGAAACAAAAACAGAACCCTGTTAAATGTTGTTCAGTTGTTAGATAAGCCTTTTGCTTTGTTGCCTAAATTGTTTTGGAAATATGCATTAGTGACTAGTAAATACTTTTTGAACATTATTCCATTAAGAGTGTTTCTAAAAATCTATATGAGATGTGGAGAGGTCATAAAAGTTGTTTATGATTAGTAAAAGATGTTTACATATTTCAGAAATTTGGAAAATGATCGGTGCATATGTTAGTATCGAACCCTAAGGAATTGGAACATTTTTCAAACAATATGCCTATCTATAGGTTACCCAAAAGAATTGTACTTCATTAATGCAGAATAAAAAATGAGTATTTATAACTGACAAATGTTGGTTTAAGTAAAAAAGTATAGATGAGAGATTATCAAATATTGTATCAAATTTCCATAAATAGCAAAAGAATATCAATGAGAGTTATTGATTATGTTGACCTTGAAACAAGAGTCATTAAGACTGGTCAGGTGCATCTTACTCAAATAGTTTAGAGTGCCTCAATGTAATAGGAGGGTTGTGTGACAGCCTACCCATAACGTGAGTTTAATCGAAACTCAAGGCACTAGTATTTGATATTGGTGTCAAGAAGCAAAAGGTTGTGGGTATAAGATGCCTTCTCCATTTATTAATAGTTAAGAAACGCACTACATACTAATATGTTTATAACGATCCTCTCGACTAAAGTGTTCAGGGTCACCTAGTGGGACTAGGACTACGAGGGAGATAAATCTAGGACAAGTGGGAGAAAAATCCATGGGTATATGATACCTAATAAAGGAAAACCATGGGTATATGATGCCCTAGTTTATTGTATTTCTCTCTCTAGAAACTCAAAAACTGAACATTATGTTTATATATGTTTGTCACCACTGGAGTTTTAGTCCAAGTGGGAGTTTGTTGGGTTTTATTTACTAAAACTGGTTGTTTATAAACAATAAACTTATTCTGTTAATCAATAAAGATGTTATTTATGTTTGATTCAATAAAGTAGTCATTGAATATATGAATTGCTCATTTCGTTTTAGAAATAAATCTAATAAACTTAAGACCTATGGCTATTACATGAGTACTTGAATTTTATGTGGAGACATAAGATTGGATCGGGTTTGAGTAAATAGACAAATGATCTATAGTGTACGAATAAGGTTGGGTACCTTATTATGGTAACACTATTGGATGCACCCATTTTGTAGTTGATACAATCGTTGTAAGGTGCTACAAACGACGTGATCCTAATTCATTCATGTGGGGACATGAGAAGTAGGGGCATCCTATGTAAAGAGTTTGGATACGATCGGACAAAGAAATATGTCACTCTTACTTTATAACGATGTTTACTATTTAATATTGACTATTTCAAAACGATGACCTAAGTAACTTAACCTTAATCCTAAGCTAGGCTTAACAATGACAGCTCAATAGGTATCCCATTTTAGGGATAAGACCAAGTAGATATCTGAGGACATAAGGGTGCAAGATGAAGTTCACTCCTACCTGCTTTTAATTATAGTAGAGACGTTATTCCCTTAAGTGCTGACTCCGAGTTTTGAACAAGGGGGCTCCATCCTTTCATTGGCCTAAGAGAGATTCAGTTTGATGATTGGATCTCAAACTTACTGATGAGAGAGACTCAATAAGACTTAAGGTACAAGTGGTAATCTCGGAGGTAAAACAACTATTGACCCAGTCGTATTATATGAACAACCTGTGAAGGGTTAACTTACTAATCATGGTTATATCGAGTGGACACAATATATCTATAGTGAGAGGAGTGCAACTACTGGGCTTTAGTGGAGTGACCCAGTAGTTAACGAATGGTGGTTAATTAGGTTAAAGAGTTTAGGTAGTTAATCTTGAATCGTCGAGGTCCCCATACTAGCTCACAAACATAATAAAACTTAGAATAGCATGATGAGTTAATTTGAAACGTTCAAATTCGAATTAAAGGGAATTGGTAATTATATGCGATATAATGACTCGTTTAATTATTGAATGAAATGAAATTGGAGAATTCATTAATATTTAAATACTTAAATATGATTTAAATATTAATTTCATGAATAGGGATTCATGGTCGTGAAATTGTTGTTTAAATAATTTAATATTTGATATTAAATTAATAGAATTAATTTAATTAATTAATTTTAAAATTGAAATTTGAATTTTGTGAAAATTCAAATTTCGAAAACAATTTTGTTTAATTTAATTTTTGGAAAATTATATTAAAATTGAATTTTTAATAAAAATTCAATTAATCGATTTTAATGAATTTTAAAATAGAAATTGATTTTGAATTTTTGGAAGTTCAATTTTTTAATTGGATTAAAATTGAATAATTAATTGAAAAATTGGAAAATTGGAAAAAACCCATTTAGTGGGTTTTTCTAATTCTTGAGTTTTGACTCATTTTCCACCAAAATTCCACTTCTAAGCTGAAGTAGTAGCTGTTATATGTTTGTGCAATTTAATTGCATAGGTCTTGTACATAAAACATACCTTTTCGAACTTAATATATAGCCATGCAGCTGAGATTTTCATATTGGAGAGGTTGAAGAAGTGTTCTTCAACAAAACCTAGAATATTGCTTCTCTCCTCTCAAATTCTTCCTTAAATTCATATCATTTTGAGTCCCACAACTCAATCTAAGGTTCTAGAAAATAGTAGAGAAGATCTTGTGGTGGTTCACAATCAGTTGCTAAAAAGATTGGAGATCAATCTAAAGATCAAAGGTGTTTTACAAAAGTATTTTCTGAAACCCTCTTTTCATTTGATGAGCATGCTTAATTTGAAGCTAAAATTAATGATTTAGAGTACTTAACAATCTTGCATTCTTTCGGTATTAACTTGCTAAAACGAACACTTGATCCATTGGTTGTTACGATGCTGATGGAGATTATATGACTTATTTTTTTGCGGATACGTTTGTGCCGTCCTTCAGAATCTATCCAACAACATTCATTAGATCAATATATAGCAGCCTTTGATTTTTTATTTGTTTTTTGTTATTTATTGGTGTGTTTTTCTTTGACTGCAAGTTTTTGAAAAGTCATTAAATATAGCCATTGATATCACTAATAATCGGTGTTTAATAGTAATCAAACAACAAGTAGACAATAATGAAACAACAATCAATAGCAATCAGATAACAATTCTATAACAATCGGTATCATTAACAATCGGATAATAATCGATGTCATTAACAATTAGATAATAATCAATATCTAAGAAAATTAGACGCCAAATATATATAAGACAACAATCATACAAAAAAAATAACAATCAAATAACAATGATTATCAAATAATGTTCAGGGTCATTAATCAGTATCAGATAGTAATCAGACAACAATCAAATAGCAATCAATGTTATTGGTAATTAGTTTATCATATAGTAATCAGACAACAATCATATAACAATCAATATCAAATAAAAATCATATAGCAATTACATAGCAATCAGATAGGAATCAAAAGATGGAAGTTAGTGGATCATGAGGGCATTTTTTACTTTTTAGTTTCAATGTCTCATTTAAATTAGGTTGGACCAATCAATTTTTCCATTTTTGCAAAATTTATATTATTGAGCCCATGGACCTAATTTTTCTAAACTATTTTCACATTCTTGCAAGTGTCCCAATAATTAATTAAAATTAATTACGAAAAGTAATTCAATTATTATAAATTAGTTTGAATATTTGATAATTATCATCATCATAATAATTTAAATTATATAGTTACGATATCATTAGTTGTAATGATATTAGTTAAAATTTATTAAGCCAAATTAATATATTTATGGTTAATAATTATTTGAAATTAATAATAATGAAATAGAAAAATTTTCAATGATAGAAAGAATGTCAAACCCTTTATAGAAATAGGAAAAAAAACATTATTAATAGACATTGATAGACTTTTATCAGCATATATCAGTGATAGACTTCTATAAATTCTTATCAGTGATAGACTTCTATAAGTTTCTTTCACTAATAGACAATGATCGAGCCTCTATCAAATAAGATTAAAATTTTGCTATTTAGTATAAATAGTTTTTTATTTTTGAAAATTCTCTTAATAAATAATTGACATTAATTTACTAATTAACAAAACTATATTTTTAGTGATTTATGTTCTAGTTGTAAAAATCCCTCATTTTTATTGAATATTAAAAAAAATTATGTCAGATGGATTTTATATCTTAGATTTTGAAAAATTGAAATTTTATATAAAACAAATAAGATCGGAAATCTAATGTAAACAAGAGTTAAAGAGAAGGACCTAAATGTAATTAATCGTCTCAATTGGAGAAATATGAGATTTCGTTTCTTACAATTTATACACGCTAATTGAAAACCGTGACTAATGGCAAGTGGTAGCTCCAATTTGTGTAAAACAATTAAACAAGAGAAAGTGTAAAAAAATTAAACAAGAGAAAGTGACATTTTTGGTCAATCAAAAGGTATTTCATTAATACCAAATCATCACATAATCAATTTGTCTGTTTAAAAGAATTGTTTTAGTGGAAAAATGGAGAGATAAGAAACAAAGACTTTTCAACCGTAGACTTCTTCGCCGCCCTCTCTCTCTCTCTTACGCATCAAAAAGCTACTTCTCACCTTCCCTCCATTTTTCTCCCCAACACCCACGTACGATTTACACAGACTTCTCTGAACTAATTTCATTCATATCCCTAAAATCTTCTTCAATTTCATGAAGAATCTGTGTCTCCTCTAATGGCGGACTACTGTAAATTAACCAAGCATTCCTCTACAACTGCAACGACTTTCCTATTCGCTTTCTTCCACCTCTATTTTCTCTCCCTCTCTGCTTCCGGCGACTCGCCGTCGCCCTACAAACCCACCGATAACATACTTCTTAATTGTGGTTCATCTGAAAACTTATCTCCATTTGGGGACAACCGCACGTGGTTCAGCGACGTTCAATCCAAATTCTTCCCTTCCGATTACAATCACAATGGTGCATCGGTCATTTCACGAGCCGAGACGCAATCCTCTTCGGTCAACGACGTCCCTTACTTAACAGCACGCCTCTCCCGCTCCCAATTCACCTACTCTTTTCCTCTGAGTCCTGGCCCGAAATTCGTTCGCCTTTACTTCTACTCTGCTTTCTACTCTGACTTCGACCGTTTCAAAGCTTTTTTCTCTGTCAAAACTTCTCTCTACACCCTCCTTTCTAATTTCAATGCTTCCGTTAATGGCGATGATCCTAATTCCGGCACTATCACTCGCGAGTTCTGTGTTTACGCAGATGGAAATGATGAAATGCTTAACATTACATTCTTTCCGGCAAATCCAGACTCGTATGCTTTTATCAATGGGATTGAGATTGTATCCATGCCCTTGGATCTTTATTATACCCCAGCGTTGAAGCTTATCGACCAGAATAATCAGTTCCTCCCAGTTGATAACAACACGTCTCTTCAGAAAGTTTACAGAATGAATATTGGTGGAACAGCCATCTCCCCTCTTGTAGACACTGGAATGTTTCGAACTTGGTCAAAGGAAAGTAATTCGTTGAATGGATATGTATTCAATGCTCAACCTGCTAACTTATTTATCCAACTCAATTATGTTAAAATACCATCATACACGGCTCCAGAAGATGTGTATCGCACTGCTCGGACCATGGGTCCAAATGCTACGCTTAATAAGAGCTACAACCTGACATGGGAGTACCCTGTAGATCCCGGGTTCTATTACATGATTCGTCTTCATTTCTGCGAGTTTGAGGCTGATATCACTGCTGCTGGTGACAGAGTGTTCTTGATTTATATTGGAGACTATATGGCTGAGAATAATTTCGATGTATTTCCTCGGGCGGGAGGGAAAGATAGTCCTATTTATAGAGATTATGGTGTTCATGTGTCTAGAAGTGATCAAAAGAAAGTGAATCTCAGTGTTATGCTTCAACCAAAACCAAATGACAATTTGACGAGATTCTCTAATGTGATCTTGAATGGTGTTGAAATCTTCAAATTAAACGATTCTAATGGTAATCTTGCTGGCCAAAACCCAGACCCACCTCCCACTCAATCTCTTCCACCATCAATTCCACAATCGGATAAGAATAAACCAAAACCTAAAATTGTGGCAATTGTAATACCTGTTGTGGTTGGATGTGTGGTTGCAATATTGGCTCTGGGTTTGTTTTTCTTTCGACGACGAAGAACATTTACAGACAAAGCCTCCAGTGATGGAACTTGGTGGTCGGCTTCGTACACCACATCCATGAAGAAATCAAACAAATCAAGTAAGACCCGCAACTCAAATCTCCCCTCTGATTTATGTCGTTACTTTTCATTAGGGGAGATTAGAGCTGCAACTAAGAATTTTGACGACGTTTTCATCATTGGTGTTGGCGGATTCGGTAACGTGTACAAAGGTTACATCGATAATGGAGCCACTCAAGTGGCAATTAAGCGGTTGAAACCAGGTTCAAAACAGGGCGCGCACGAGTTCAAGACAGAGATCGAGATGCTCTCGCAACTTCGTCATCTCCATCTCGTCTCTCTAATTGGATATTGTAATGATGGAAATGAAATGATTCTAGTCTATGATTACATGTCTCATGGAACTCTCCGTAGTCACCTATATGGGAAAGACGAGCAGCCTCTAACATGGAATCAACGTCTCCAAATTTGTGTTGGTGCAGCAAAAGGGATACACTACCTTCATACAGGAGCTACTCACACCATCATTCACCGTGATGTCAAAACGACTAATATTTTACTTGATGAGAAATGGATCGCAAAAGTTTCGGATTTTGGGTTATCGAAAGTCGGGCCGGCAAACATGTCCGACAATGCGCACATTAGCACAGTTGTTAAAGGTAGCTTTGGATACTTAGACCCAGAATATTATAGACGACAACAGTTAACCGAAAAATCGGATGTATATTCATTTGGGATAGTTCTTTGTGAAGTACTTTGTGCTCGTCCACCATTGATACGCTCTGCAGACAAGAAGCAAGTGTACCTAGCAGAATGGGTAAGACAGTGCCACCATGACAACACGGTGGCTCAAACCATTGACCCGAACATAAAAAGTGAAATATCACCGGAATGCTTGAGAAAGTTCATAGACATCGCTGTGAGTTGCATTGAAGATGATGGCATAAAGCGGCCATCAATGAACGACGTGGTGTGGGGATTGGAGTTTGCATTGCAATTACAAGAGGCATCAAAGAAAGAGGGAGACGTAGATGATGTGGGGAGTGGCAAGAGGGATAGATGCGAAGAACGGTGGTTGGTGGATGAAACATTGTTTAGTAGTACCGGTGATCGGAGACGCGAGTCGGGGTCGGGGGTGAGCAGTTTTGTGACAACAAGCAATAGTGATGATTCAAGTTATACCCATAATAAAGGAATGTCTGGTACTGTTTTTTCTGAGATTAGGGACCCTGTTGGGAGATGAGAAATATTTTCTTTTCTTTTTTTTTTTTTTTTAATTTGCAATAATTACAATGGGAGAAGATTATGGCAACATTGTGGAGAGGTGTTATTAATTACAAATAATTTATAATGTAGCATTTGCTTTAAATGTTAAATTGACATTTGTAAATTATAAATTAAATTTTCGAAATATGCTAAATTATCTAGAATATTCTTAGGTGTAGTTATGTTCTGGTTTGTCTTTTCTTAATTTTTATTACCAAGGAAAATGTTGGGTTATTCAATCTTCAATAGGCCCAATTACTTAAGATCAACACTGTAATAATGAAGAAATGGCTGAGAAAGATTCTGCCAAATCCTCGATGCTGGATACTTGATGCTCGATGTATTTCTACTCAATGCTCGATGCGAATTTCCTTCTTTGTCTGACGAGTTTCTATTGAATCCTCGATGGAACTAGATGAGAACTGATTGATACTCAATTCTACTCAATGAGTCTTGATCTTTACCTAATGCGACTTGAAGGTGAAAACGACTGACTCGAACCAACTCGATGTGGAGATCGATGTATAATTCAACTCGATACTCTGGATTCGATACGATTTTAAACG